>NW_026111907.1:155000-177500 GCF_024679095.1 Eriocheir sinensis
CAGAGCCTTCGAACTCCCGCTAACTATGACCTTTACATTTCAGCCCGGAATCGTGCCAAATCTATTCTCCGACCTACCAAAACTTCTTTTATCAATAGAAAATGTCAACACCCTGCTTCTTCTAATTCTTCCAGTGACATCTGACATCAAGCCAAAAAATATCTCCCCCAATTTCACTTCTTCCTCTTTCCTTCCTCTCCTTAACACTGACGGCAGCACTGCCGTCTCATCTGTCTCTAAGGCTGAACTCTTCGCTCAAACTCTCTGTTAGAACTCCACCTTGGACGATTCTGGGTATATTCCTCCTACTCATCCCCCCTCTGACTCCTTTATGCCTGTTATTAAGATTCTTCCAAATGATGTTTTCTATGCCCTCTCTGGCCTCAACTCTCAGAAGGCTTATAGACTTGATGGAGTGCCTCCTATTGTTCTTAAAAACTGTACTTCTGTGCTGACACCCTGCCTGGTCAAACTCTTTCGTCTCTGCCTATCAACATCTACCTTTCCTTCCTGCTGGAAGTATGCCTTTGTACAGCCTGTGCCTAAGAAGGGTGATCGTTCCAATCCCTCAAACTACCGCCCTATAGATTTACTTTCCTGTCTATCTAAAGCTTTTGAATCAATCCTTAACCAGAAGATTCAAAAGCACCTTTCTTCTTCCAACCTTCTATCTGATCGCCAGTATGGGTTCCGCAAAGGGTGTTCTACTGGCGATCTTCTTGCTCTCTTAACTGAATTGGTCATCCTCTCTTAGCCGTTTCGGTGAAATGTTCTCTGTTGCGCTACACATATCGAAAGCCTTCGATAGAGTCTGGCACAAGTCTTTGCTTTCTAAATTGTCTTCTTTGGGATTCTATCCCTCTCTCTGTTCCTTTATCTCCACTTTCCTTTCCGGCCGTTCTGTCTCTGCGGTGGTAGACGGCCACTGTTCTTCCCCTAAGCCTATCAACAGTGGCGTTCCACAGGGCTCTGTCCTATCACCCACTCTCTTCCTGTTAATGTCAATGATCTCTCCATAACAAACTGTCCTGTCCACTGATACGCCGACGACTCCACTCTGTATTATTCAACTTCTTTTAATAGAAGACCCTCTCAACAGGACGTACACGACTCCAGACTGTAAGCTGCAGAACGCTTAACCTCAGACCTTGCTATCATTTTTGATTGGGGCATAAGGAACCTTGTGTCCTTCAATGCCTCAAAAACTCAATTTCTCCACCTATCAACTCGACACAATCTTCCAAACACCTATCCTCTATTCTTCGACAACACTCAGCTGTCACCTTCCTCAACACTAAACATCCTCGGTCTATCCTTAACTCAAAATCTCAACTGGAAACTACACATCTCCTCTCTCGCTAAATCAGCTTCCTCGAGGTTGGGCGTTCTGTATCGTCTTCGCCAGTTCTTCTCCCCCGCGCAGTTGCTATCCATATACAGGGTCTTTGTCCGCCCTCGTATTGAGTATGCATCTCCCGTGTACGGGGGCTCCACTCACACAGCTCTTCTGGACAGAGTAGAGTCTAAGGATCTTCGTCTCATCAGCTCTCCTCCTCCTACTGATAGTCTTCTCTTAAATTCCGTCGCGAGGTTGCCTCTCTCTCTATCTGCTATCGATATTTCCACGCTGACTGCTCTTCTGAGCTTGCTAACTGCATGCCTCCCCCCCTCCTGCGGCACCGCTGCACACGACTTTATACTCATGCTCATCCCTATACTGTCCAAACCCCTTATGCAAGAGTTAACCAGCATCTTCACTCTTTCATCCCTCACGCTGGTAAACTCTGGAACAATCTTCCTTCATCTGTATTTCCTCCTGCCTACGACTTGAACTCTTTCAAGAGAAGGGTGTCAGGACACCTCTCCCCCCGAAATTGACCTCTTTCTCGGCCACCTCTTATGATTCTTTTTTAGGAGCAGCGAGTAGCGGGCTTTTTTATTATTGCTTCCTTTTTGTGTGCCCTTGAGCTGCCTCCTTTGTTTAACATACATACATATATATATATATATATATATATATATATATATATATATATATATATATATATATATATATATATATATATATATATATTGTGTAGTGGTTGGTGAGGCTGTTCAACGAGTGTTTCAGGGAGGGGGCCGTCCCCTTGGAGCGGAAGAGTGAATGTGTAGTGCCACTGTACAAAGGTAAAGGTGATAAGTATGAGTGTGGTAGTTTTAGGGGTATCAGTTTGTTGAGCGTGGTTGGCAAGGTGTATGGGAGAGTATTGATTGATAGGGACCGATGCGGGACAGATTGTATGGTTGGTGAGGAGCAGTGTGGGGTTAGGAGCGGCAGAGGGTACATGGATCAGGTGTTTGAACATAAGAACATAAGAATATAAGAACATGGGGAGACAGCAAGAGGCCTAATTTCCTACACAGGGCAGCTCCAGACTCTGCCCCGCCACCCCCCCCACTACCACCAGTCATCCTCGGCCATGTAGCTATCCAGTCTACTCTTAAAACAAGCTATCGTCCCTGCACTCACTATGTGATTGCCGAGTCTATTCCATTCCCCCACCACCCTATTACTAGACCAATGCTTACCTATTTCACTCCTAAATCTATACTTTTCTAATGTAAATCCATTACTGCGTGTTCTATCCTGCTGTCTAATTCTCAGTACTTTACTTATATCGCCTTTGTTGTAACCCTTGACCCATTTTGATAATTCTATCAGATCTCCCCACACTCTTCGTTTGTCTAGTGAATGTAAGTTGAGATGTTTCAGCCTATCTTGATATGGGAGGTTCCTCAGTCCCTGAATCATCTTGGTCATCCTCCTCTGAACTGATTTCAGCAAGTTGATGTCCATTCTGTAGTGTGGGCACCAAAACTGGACAGCATAGTCAAAGTGTAGCCTAACTAACGCTAAATAGGAGTCTGAGGATGACCTCTGCACTTTTATTGGTTACCGTTCTGTTAATAAAACCGAATACCCAGTGAGCCCTATTCTAAACTATTAACGCCCCTCCCTGCTCCGGGTCCTGGCCTACTTCTGATCTCACTCTCCTAATCCTTTGCAGCTGCTTACTTTCTTGACGCCACTATCCTTGTTAAGGTTGGGCGGTCTGTAAAGTACTCCTATGACAAGCTTCTCCTTCCAACAAGCGGTGAGGCCTTTATGGACCTGGAGAAAGCCTATGATAGAGTTGATAGGGAGGCATTATGGAGAGTAATGCGGATGTATGGAATAGGAGATAGGTTATTGTCTGCCGTGAAAAGCTTTTATAGGAATAGTAGGGCATGTGGGAGAGTTGGTAAAGGTGAGAGGGATTGGTTCGAGGTGAATGTGGGGTTGCGGCAACGTTGTGTGATGTCACTGTGGCTGTTTAACGTGTACATGGATGGAGTAGTGAGGGAAATGAATGCAAGAGTGCAAGGTGAGGGCTTGGCACTGGTGCGTGAAAATGAAAGGGAGTGGAAGATAAGCCAGTTGTTATTTGCGGATGACACTTGTGGCAGA
This sequence comes from Eriocheir sinensis, assembly GCF_024679095.1. Taxonomy (NCBI): domain Eukaryota; kingdom Metazoa; phylum Arthropoda; class Malacostraca; order Decapoda; family Varunidae; genus Eriocheir; species Eriocheir sinensis. The sequence goes on from NW_026111907.1 coordinate 158,491, forward strand.
GTGTGAGGAGGGCCTACAAAATCTGGTGACAGAGTTTGGCAGACTGTGTGAAAGAAGAACGTTGACAGTGTATGCGGGAAAAAGCAAGGTTATGAGATGTGTAAGGGATGCTGATGGTGGCAGAATGAATGTGAGGCTGAATGGGGAGCTGCTGGAGGAAGGTGAGAGCTTCAAGTATCTGGGGTCGCATGTAGCAGTAAATGGGAGTGTGGATGTGGAGGTTGGAAACAGAGTGAAAGAAGCAAGTAAATGTATGGGTGAAGTGAAGAGTGTATTGAGGAACAGAGCCTTAGGAATGAATGCAAAGAGAAGGCTGTATGAGGGAGGAGTTGTGCCCACAGCTCTGTATGGGACCGAAACGTGGAATGTGAGACAGGACGAGAAGAAGAGGTCGGATGTGTTTGAGATGAGGTGCCTGAGGAGTATGGAAGGTGTAACGAGAATGGACAGAGTGAGAAATGAGGACGTGAGGTAGAGAACGAAAGTGGTGAGAAAGCTGTTTGAAAAGGTGGATCAGAGGGTGCTGAGCTGGTATGGGCACATGGTAAAAATGGGTGAGGAACGTTTGACGAAAAGAGTGTATAGGGCTGAAGTGAATAGGGTGAGAATGAGACGAAGGCCTAGAAGAGCGCTGGGTGTGCAAGGTCTGTCAGTAGAGCAAGGAAGACCCTTCCCATGTCCTCACTAACCGTTTCCCTATTGTCTCACCAACACCGGAGAGTAGTTCAGCATGCTCTCTAAAGGCAGATCCTCTCTCTATCCACACCACACTACATTCACACAACACACACACCTTTTCACAAGATTCAAATCTCAAAATGGCGTACCTTCATCCTGCCTCGGAGTCTCCTCCTTGGGGGGGGAGGCACAAATTCCCCCAGGGAGGATTCCCCTTCTGGCTGCCGACCTGAGAAGTGTCTCGATAACTCCTCGAACCTCTTTCTTATCAATTTCTGCAACATTCGCGGTCTTAATTCTAATTTTCATTCTGTGGAGCACCATCTCTCCTTCTCTAAACCTCATCTTCTCTTCCTCACCGAAACACAGATTTTTGAGGCTACTGACAGCAATCTCTACTCTGTTCAGTTCTACTATTGTCGGGACCCAGAAGACCATAACTCCACAGTTAATTAATAGTGACCCCAATCAGAGGCAAATACCGGAGGAAGATGTGGAGACAAGAATTGTAAATATGATAGGAGAGGAAAGGAAAGTAATTAGTCAGATATACAAGTCGTAAACATCTGATAAGCGCTAACACTACTAAGAGAGGTTACGGAAAATACTCAGACCCACATACAGGAAACAGATACCCAGTAGGTGTGGTCAGAAGGTGTGGATAACCATTCAAAACACTCTAGCTGTGACGTGCAGTGTGACGAAACGCTATAAGCGAATAACTGAACAGCGAAGTCACTGTGGGAGTGTCTTAAGAGTGAACCACGAATGGCAGAAGTAAAAGATACAACATAATGAGCGAGCCAATGGTTGTTGACAGGAAGTATTGGCTACTGGTTATGTAGAAAATGAAGGCGTGTCAGGGATGTAGTTCCGCCTCAAGCAAGGAAAAATGACCTAAACAACAGTGGCATGGGCAGACCGAGGCTTGCACTCGCTTCAAGCAGTGCTGCTACTCACTCAGCTGAGAATGGCTGTTGTGATCTTAATCGTGAGTAGAAATTCGAGAATCTAAGGGAAACCGACTGTTTTGTCCTGGGGATTATAATGTGAGAAGAGGTGTAGTAGGATTGTGAGTGGGACAGGATTGTGATTATTTTATTGCCATGTAGAGCAAAGGTAGAAACCACTGCGTGTGGTATAATTTGGTGCTTATGTGAAATTGTGGTAGATTATACTATAGGAATGTGTTATTAGGATTTGTGAGGAGAGTACTTAATTATTGTGATGTAAGCAGAGAGAAACAAACCACTGCTTGTGGAATAACGAGTGTTATTATTATTGGCAACAACTGAGCACATATTGTAGTATTATGTTTAAGACATGTCGTTTGTCATAAGTTGTATCCATCGTTGAATATGCCAGAGTGTTATGATCGTCTGAGCATAGAATATTGCGTAAGGCAGTTACTTTCATTTAATTTTAAATAAATGTATATTTTCTTTTTCTCTTGTTTATCCCCGAACACCAGTCTCCAATAACAACTTAAGCCGGATCACGCTACCAGGGATACGAGACGGTGAGATCATTTATGGAGTAATTAATGAGTGATAAAACAGTTGTTTTAATACAAGTTGATGCAAATAAAATAAAATGTAAAAAATAAATACAAGAAAAGAAGGATCCAAAACTATCTCTATCCTAAATTTTAATCCAAAGCTGGATGTTGCGCCTTCGTACGCATCGACATCACTTGTTCTCGTGCAAACGACCTTGACTCTGCAGAATTTTCCACCATCTGGCTAAGACTTCATTGTCATTCTATTACTAAATACATCTGTGCTGTTTATCTCTCACCTATGTCTACTAACAACGTAAATTTTTTTGACTATTTAAACTCTAAAGTGGAGCACATCTTGACCCACTCTCCCTTCGCTGAAATCTCCATCCTAGGAGATTTCAATGTTCAACACCAGCTTTGGCTTTTATCCTCTTTCACTGACCATCCTGGAGAACAAGCCTACAACTTTGCTATCTTCAACGATCTAGAGCAGTTGGTCCAGCACCCTACACGTATTCCCGAACGTCTTGGAGACACACCCAACATACTAGACCTCTTCATTATCTCTAACCCTTCTGCTTATTCTGTCAAACTGTTCTCTCTCCTCCGATCACTACCTTATTTCTGTATCTTGTCCTATCGCTCCTGTACATCCTCTGGACCCACCGAAGAGGCGATGCTTCTGGCTTTTTGCTTCAGCTCGGTGGGAGGACCTGAGGATGTACTTTTCCGATTTCCCGTGGAATGATTACGGATTCCAGGAGAGAGACCCCTCTGTGTGTGCCCAGCGCATCACAGAGGTGATTGTCTTTGGAATGGAGGCACACATTCCACATACTTTCTCTAGTCCCGATGCTAAAAAGCCTTGGTTTAATCACGCTTGTTCTCGTTCTGTCAAAGATAGAGAGGCAGCTCACAAAAGATACCAGAGCCTTCGAACTCCCGCTAACCATGATCTTCACATTTCTGCCCGGAATCGTGCCAATCTATTCTCCGAATTACCAAAAGCTCCGTCATTGATAGAAAATGCCAAAACCTTGCTTTTTCTAATTCTTCCCGTGACTTCTGAAATCTAGCCACAAACATCTCCTCCAACTTCACTTTTTCATCTTTTCTTCCTCTCCTTAGTCCTGACGGCAGCACCGTCGCCTCATCTATCTCTAAGGCTGTACTCGTCTCTCAAACTTTCTCTAAAAACTCCACTCTGGACGATTCTGGGCATATTCCTCCTACTCATCCCCCCTCTGACTCCTTTATGCCTCTTATTAAGATTCTTAAAAACTGACCTTCTATATAGTCGCCAGTATGGGTTCCGCAAGGGGCGTTCTGCTGGTGATCTCCTTGCCTTCCTAACTGACTCTTGGTCATCCTCTCTTAACCCGTACAGTGTTTAGTACGTACATGTACGTACCTCTTAGGGAAGTGTTTAGTACGTATATATACTCATGCTCTTTTGAGAGCTTATACGCCCTTTATTTTCGTTTGTGTATGTAACATTGTTCATTGACAGTAAAGAGGAAGAATTTGACAAGTCTTCGTATTTTTAAATGGATGTTAAAGGGCCTTTCTGTACATTTGTCCGCATTCCCACAAAACTCATTATACAAGAAGGTAAGTTACTTTCTTCTAGGTAAATACTCCTTGATTCTACAATCAGTAAGGCATGTGGAATTGTAAATTACACTTCAAAGTAATCGGAAATGAAAACTGATCGTCGGAAGCATCATAGTATTACGTTGAGCTTTGAGAACTACTGTTGTAGTCCACACGGCCTTGAAGCGAGCGGTGTTGCCTGATGCGCATCCAACATTTTTATTGTACTTACAATTACTGTTTATTTCTTTAGTTTTATTTTTGTGATGCAAAGAAGTACTTATACATTACTCACGCAATAGGGTAGTGAGAAATGTTTATAATGGAAAGAATATTGGCTTTCAAAAAAAAATTAAGATAGATTTCCCTTTCCTGGTATTTTTTTTTTACAACAAAGGAGGCAGCTCAAGGGCACAAAAAAAGAAAACAATAAGCAAAACAAAAAACCCGCTACTCGCTGCTCCCAAAAAAAGAATCAAAAGAGGTGGCCGAAAGAAGGGTCAACTTCGGGAGGAGAGGTGTCCTGATACCTTCCTCTTGAAAGAGTTCAAGTCGTAGGCATGAAGAAATACAGATGAAGGAAGATTGTTCCAGAGTTTACCAGCGTGAGGGATGAAAGAGTGAAGATGCTGGTTAACTCTTGCATAAAGGGCTTGGACAGTAAAGGGATGAGCATGAGTAGAAAGTCGTGTGAAGCGGGGCCTCGGGAGGGGGGGGAGGCATGCAGTTAGCAGGTTCAGAAGAGCAGTCAGCGTGGAAATATCGATAAAAGATAGAAAGAGAGGCAACATGGCGGCGGAATTTAAGAGGTAGAAGACTATCAGTAAGAGGTGGAGAGCTGATGAGACGAAGAGCCTTATACTCCACTCTGTCCAGAAGAGCTATGTGAATGAGGCCCCCCCACACATGAGATGCATACTCCATACGAGGGCGGACAAGGCCCCTGTAAATGGATAGCAACTGCGCGGGGGATAAAAACTGGCAGTGACGATACAGAACGCCCAATCTCGAGGAAGCTGATTTAGCGAGAGAGGAGATATGAAGTTTCCAGTTGAGATTTTGAGTTAAGGATAGACCGAGGATGTTTAGTGTTGAAGACGGTGACAGCTGAGTGTTGTCGAAGAATAGGGGATAGGTGTTTGGAAGATTGCGTCGAGATGATAGGTGGAGAAAATTATTTTTTGAGGCATTGAAGGACACAAGGTTCCTTTTGCCCCAGTCGGAAATGATGGCAAGGTCTGAGGTTAAGCGTTCTGCATCGTTAGCTTTGAGACGGAGAAAGTAAAAGGACGAGCTCTCTAGGGTAGCCGCGCTTCCATTCCTCACACACACACACACACATATATATATATATATATATATATATATATATATATATATATATATATATATATATATATATATATATATATATATATATATATATATATATATATATATATAGTAGGAGTAGGTAGGAAGACACCTACCGAACGGGCGTGAGCTACTCCCGGTGAGGATATATGGGAAGCGAGCAGGCTACTGACAGCAATCTCTACTCTGTTCCCTCCTACAATCTCTATCCTAAATTTCAATCCAAAGCTGGATGTTGCGCCTACGTGCGCAACGGCATCACTTGCTCTCGTGCCCACGACCTTGACTCTGGAGAATTTTCCACCATCTGGCAAAGACTTCATTGTCATTCAATTACTAAATACATATGTGCTGTTTATCTCTCACCTAACTCTACTAACTATGTAAAATTCTTTGACTATTTGAACTCTAAAGTGGAACACATCTTGACTCACTCTCCCTTCGCTGAAATCTCCATCTTGGGAGATTTCAATGTTCACCACCAGCTTTGGCTTTCATCCTCCTTCACTGACCAGCCTGGTGAACAAGCCTACAACTTTGCTCTCCTTAACGACCTAGAGCAGTTGGTTCAGCAACCTACTCGTATTCCCGACCGTCTTGGAGACAGGCCCAACATTCTAGACCTCTTCCTTACCTCTAATCCTTCTGCTTACTCTGCCAAACTGTTCTCTCCGTTAGGCTCATCCGATCATAACCTTGTTTCTGTATCCTGTCCTATCGCTCCTGTACACCCTCTGGACCCGCCGAGGAGGCGATGCTTCTGGCATTTTGCTTCAGCTCGGTGGGACGACCCGAGGATGTACTTTTCCGATTTCCCGTGGAATGATTACTGCTTCCAGGAGAGAGACCTCTCTGTGTGTGCTCAGTGCATCTCATAGGTGATTGTCTCTGGAATGGAGGCATACATTCCACGTTCTTTCTCTACTCCTCATGCTAAAAAGCCTTGGTTTAATCACGCTTGTTCTCGTGCTATTAAAGATAGAGAGGCAGCTCACAAAAGGTTCCAGAGCCTTCGAACTCTCACTAACTTTGATCTTTACATTTCAGTCCGGAATCGTGCCAAATCTATTCTACGACTTACCAAAACTTCTTTTATTAATAGAAAATGTCAACACCCTGCTTCCTCCAATTCTTCCCGTGACTTCTGGCATCTAGCCAAAAAATATCTCCTCCAATTTCACTTCTTCCTCTTTCCCTCCTCTCCCTAACACTGACGGCAGCACTGCCGTCTCATCTGTCCCAAAGGCTGAACTCTTAATCAAACTTTCTGTAAGAACTCCACCTTGGACGATTCTGGGCATATACCTCCTACTCATCCCCCCTCTGACTCCTTTATGCCTGTTATTAAGATTCTTCCAAATGATGTTTTCTATGCCCTCTCTGGCCTCAACTCTCAGAAGGCTTATGGACCTGATGGAGTGCCTCCTATTGTCCTTAAAAACTATGCTTCTGTGCTGACACCCTGCCTGGTCAAACTCTTTCGTCTCTGCCTATCAACATCTATCTTTCCTTCCTGCTGGAAGTATGCCTTTGTACAGCCTGTGGCTAAGAAGGGTGACCGTTTCAATCTCTCAAACTACCGCCCTATAGCTTTACTTTCCTGTCTATCTAAATCTTTTGAATCAATTCTTTACCGGAAGATTCAAAAGCACCTTTCCACTTCTAACCTTCTATGTGATCGCCAGTATGGGTTCCGCAAGGGGCGTTCTACTGGCGATCTTCTTGCCTTCCTAACTGACTCTTGGTCATCCTCTCTTAGCCGTTTCGGTGAAACCTTTGCTATCGCGCTTGACATATCAAAAGCTTTTGATAGGGTCTAGCACAAATTTTTGCTTTCCAAACTACCCTCCTACGGTTTCTATTTTTCTCTCTGTACCTTTATCTCCAGTTTCCATTCTGACCGTTCTATTTCTGCCGTGGTAGACGGTCACTGTTCTCGGCAAACAAATGTCGTACACACGCATCATGTGTGTAGCTACCTCGCTGTTGATTTAATTATTCAGGAAAAGTCTGCACAAAATAGACAGCGATGATGATAAGAGATACGTACAAGTGTGTCTGTGTGTGTGTGTGTGTGTGTGAGAGAGAGAGAGAGAGAGAGAGAGAGAGAGAGAGAGAGAGAGAGAGAGAGAGGAGAGGGGAAGGGAGAGAGAGAGAGAGAGAGAGAGAGAGAGAGAGAGAGAGAGAGAGAGAGAGAGAGAGAGAGAGAGAGAGAGAGAGAGAGAGAGAGAGAATTTCTGCCACTTGAGTTAGACACACTTACACACGGACACATCCATGGTGGAGAGCCTTTGAATTAGCTTTTTTTTTTATTTATTAGTAAGTTTCTGATACGTCAAGGGGGTGGAAATAGGTTGACCGGAAACAATTTTATCCATTGCTGGGGCGGCGCGGCGCGGCGGGGACAGCGAGAGCTTTTATACGGAGATAAGAATCACAAATATTACACTACAGACATTGCAAATACCCTTAGAAGAACGACTCGTTACATCGTGATAATAAATAAATACCTAAATAACCAGGACAGGAAAGACGGAGAATAAGACACAATCAATCAGACAACTTGCATTTCCATTTCTATATCCTCGTTTTGGCATTCAAGAAAAAAAAATCACCCCATCAAAATCGTACCAATAATTTGTCTAGTTAACTAATCATATATCTTCATATCTTTTTTCCATTATGGGGAGAAAAAACGGAAAGATAACCAGCTCTGAAACCGTAGAGTAGCTACTTGGTTTTCATTATGTTTTCACGATTAGGCTACTTGCTCGACAACAAAGAGACAGTCATTTAGAAGGTTTGAGGAAGCGGGGGGAAGAAGAATGGCCAGTAAATCGTCTATTCTTTCTTTTCTTCGCCCCTCTCTGTCACTTGAACTGTTCTTACTTCTTTTCCAGTATTTCTTTATCCTCGATGGTAAACAGAGGCAATTAGAATGTTCAAAAGGAAGGTGAAAAGGTCAGTGGGGCGTAGTGTGGGGACGGGCTGGAGGCCTGAGGCAAGGTGACGTGAGTGACGTCTGACAGACTTAGCGTCTCAGCAGCGTGAGTCACCATCATTCACTCAAGAACGTATGTTTTTTTTCTTTATTAGCTCTAAGAATTGTCTGGCCAAAGTAAAAGAAATAAACAAATGTTATAATGTACGAGACACAGCTATCACCTCATGGTAATGCCAAAATAAGTATTGTTATTAGGTTAGTTTTGTCACCTGTATAAATATTTGCAATTATATTTATCAGCTAAGGGTGTATATTATTTAACATTAGTGGTTTAATGAGACTTGCTCTGTCCACTACATCAAAGGCTTTCTTGTAGTCTAGTGAGATGACAAATAATTTCTTTTTCATTTCAAAACTTTCTTGTATGCAATGTTTCAGTATGTAAAGATTGTCATTTATGTCTCCCTTCTCTGTAAATCCCGCTTGCATTTCATTTCTGTTTCCGGACTCATGTATGTGTTTCTCTATTTTTTCTCTTATTACACACACACACACACACAGAGAGAGAGAGAGAGAGAGAGAGAGAGAGAGAGAGAGAGAGAGAGAGAGAGAGAGAATGATGATAACATACACAGACAACGGGCAGTACATAGGCCAACTTATCCATCTGTTGCTGTTACGAAAAAAGAGAAAAAAACATTACCTAACAACCTCCCTCCCTCCCATTATCTTACCTCAAGCCTGCTCTTTATAGGGGACGAATCTGTTTCTCTCTACTGAGGCTTCGTTCTTGCCGTGATAGTTTGTGACAGTCCAAGTAATCAACTGACTCCCTCCTCTTTTTCAGGTTTGCTTATTGCTGATATTTCCCGTCACGGCCCAGCCACTCAACACAATCCCGCACACTAAGACATCCAACCTGAGCTGACTCCCTTCATGCTAAGGCAGTGCTCTGATTGGTCCATGACAATGACTTTCAAAATAGCGCCTTCTGATTGGACGAGCCTATTATCATTGCCAGAGTCGCCATCGAACAATTTTGTCAGTGGATTTCTTATTGGTTTATTACAAACAGATGAGGCACATTATTAAAGCTGTGTGTACTCGCTCTTTTTTTTTTGTAATTTATGTAACCTGATATATCAAAGTGCTAATTTATTGGTTCTCATTGTTACTTTTTCGTCTGGTTTGGAGGTGCGGTACGAGAGTTTGCATGACCACCAACAACAGCAGTCAGCAGCAAAACACGGTGCAAAGAAAACGACTCCCGCGGCATTGACTTGGAATGAAGAACCTTGCCCATGACCGTAATTTTGGCAGATTATTTTTTTAAAGGCTAAGGGCAGCTTTGGTTCATGAGTTGGGTGGGGAGGGTGGCGAACGAAGCGAGCATGGGGGAAATCGCGTGGTTTCCGTTCGTGGTAAAAAAATCCCTGAATGTAAGGGTTTTCCCTACATGGAGGACATTCTTCATCCCCCCAAATTCAAAAGCTACATGATTGCGACGTATTTCGTGTTCCCACCAAAACCCCTGCACCTGCTTTGGGTGAGAGGGGGGAGAATGGGCAAGCACTAGAATAATATCGTGTAATTGATGACCTTGTCTACGGGTGTACTATTATTAACTCATATGGAGAAGGAAAATTTGAATGTTTCATAATTACGATTCATAATATACACTGCGGCTCCAGCAGCAATGCTTTTCTGTCAAGTTTGAAGAAATTGGCTCCTCTCGAATTCCGGCTGCCGACCTCTGCCCTAGATAAACTATATAATTGCAGTGTAATAAAACAGGCAACCAATTGGCTCCCGCTCCAGGAGGCGGCTCGTGCAGCCAGCCGAGTCGCCCGCCCACCTCGAGGGTTGAGCCACTCCCATTGGCTCCCGTTCCTCCCAGCCCAGCCGAGTCGCCCCGCCCTCCTCGAGGGTTGAGCCGCTCCCATTGGCTCCCGTTCCTCCCAGCTCAGCCGAGTCGCCCCGCCCTCCTCGAGGGTTGAGCCACTCCCATTAGCTCCCGTTCCTCCCAGCCGAGTCGCCCCGCCCTCCTCGAGGGTCTGAGCCACCCATTGGCTCCCGTTCCTCAAGCCCAGCCAACCGTCGCCCCACCCACATCGAGGTTGAGCCACTCCCATTGGCTCCTGTTCCTCCCTGCCGAGTCGCCCACCTCGAGGGTTGAGCCACTCCCATTGGCTCCCGTTCCTCAAAGCCCAGCCGAGTCGCCCCGCCCACCTCGAGGGTTGAGCCACTCCCATTGGCTCCTGTTCCTCCCAGCCGAGTCGCCCCGCCCTCCTCGAGGGTAGAGCCACTCCCATTGGCTCCGTTTCCTCCCAGCCGAGTCGCACAGCCCTCCTCGAGGGTTGAGGCCACACCAACGGCTGGACTTATCCTCTCTATAGTCGCCACAAACAGCCCAACTCACGCTACAGCAACTCCCATTGGCGCCCACTGGGGCGAGGTCATTGCGGAGACAAACTCACTATACCATGACCCAGCCACCTTCTGGCGTAAGACAAAACAACTTATGGGAACCGACACGACGAACCCCACAACCTCTTCTCCACCACACGCGACAAAGTGTACGACAACAACGAGAAGGAGACGCTACACAGAAATCACTGGCAAGACGTTTTCAGTGACGCGGACGAAGACTGGGACGACGAAGAGACAGAGACTGAAGTACGCGAGTTTCTCGCCAATAACCTCCATAGACTTTCCCCTCACGTCAATGCAGACCCCAGCAGACTAATTCTGACAACTACTTCCTCACTTTTGAAATTACATCCGAACACATCCTTTCCATAATCAAAGGCATGAAAAAGACATGCCCAGGACAAAGTGGCATAAATAAAACCATCTTAAGACACCTCCCCCTTGAGGCCATTGCATACTTAAACAAAGACTCTCAATGCCGCCCTTTCAGCAGGCTACTTCCCCGACAAGTTCAAGAAGGCCACGTTGAAACTAATACCAAAAGTTGGTAAAAAAACTCACTACCCCGCTAACTACAGGCCAATATCCCCCTTTGAAGAGCCGGGGAAGATATTTGAGTGAATTCTTGACCACCGACTCAGGACATTCCTTGAAGACTCCAACATCGACAAAGACTTATAGTTTGGGTTCCGCCCAGGCAGGGGAACCACGCACGTCCTCGCTCTCGTGACCAAGACTGTCGCCCAACAGAAAGCTGACGGGGGACAGTGCCATCTCGTCCTGAGAGACATCACCTAAGCCTTCGACAAAGTCTGGCACCTAGGGATGAAGTACAAAATCTTACACCTCGGACTTCCTATCATTCTAGAAAAACTCTTGTGCGACTTTCTAGATGATAGGTCGGCGAGAATAAGACTTGAAAACTACCTCGGTGACAGCTTTCACCTGAGCTGCTGTGTCCCTCAGAGCAGTGTGCTCTCCCCGACACTATTCACTATACACCAGAGATACCCCTCCCCCACTCAGAGGCACCAACATCTCATACGCCGACGAAATGATTTTTTTTCTACAACAAAGAAGGCACCTCAAGGGCACACACACAAAAAAACAATAATAAAAAAAAGCCCGCTACTCGCTACTCCCAAAAAAGAATCAAAAGAGGTGGACGAAAGAAAGTTCAATTTCGGGTGGAGAGGTGTCCTGATACCCTCCTTTTGAAAGAGTTCAAGTCGTAGGCAGGAGGAAATACAGATGAAGGAAGATTGTTACAGAGTTTACCAGCGTGAGGGATGAAAGAGTGAAGATGCTGGTTAACTCTTGCATAAGGGGTTTGGACAGTATAGGGATGAGCATGAGTAGAAAGTCGTGTGCAGCGGGGCCGCGGGAGGGGGGGTGGCATGCAGTTAGCAAGTTCAGAAGAGCAGTCAGCGTGGAAATATCGATAGAAGATAGAAAGAGAGTCTACATCGCGGCGGAATTAAAGAGGTAGAAGACTATCAGTAGGAGGAGAAGAGCTGATGAGACGAAGAGCCTTACCCTCCACTCTGTCCAGAAGAGCTGTGCGAGTGGAGCCTCCCCACACGTGAGATGAATATTATAATCATGTCTAGAATAGAGTCCAGTATGCCAGTACGTCAAAAATATACAGATTTAAGCTGATGCATATGCACAAACATAAAAACCCACCTTGTAAAAACACTTATCCTGCCTATCCTTGATTACCCTCCCATTCCCACACACACATTCAGTAACACTCAACTCGCTAAGCTCCAGAGGGTCCAGAACACAGCCTTACGTTTTGCCACCAACCAATACCACCATTACGCCATGACCACAGAGCAAATCCACATAGCAACAAACACTCTCCCTCTCAACATACGAATACACAAAAGAGCCACAAAAATATGGCAAAGACTTGCTCTGCTAAACATACACCACTTCAACACCCTCACTGACAACGCGAACAACATACTCAGGTACAACAGAGACCTCCCAAGCAGCCTTGCCGCAATAAACTCCCTGCCTGCCCCGCTACTCCACTGAATCTGAGCCACCCCAAGGAAGCAACTCCAGAATCACGGCATCCACACTCGGCTAGCTACCTATACGCAAACACCACAACTACACGTTACGCCCAAAAACACAAAGGTAAACAAAATCGTGACTACGTGCCAAACAATGTATCAACCAAACTCCAGCTTCATGAACTGATTGTAAGCCTAAAAGTGTAATAAAATGCCCTAGATAGCAGGACTTCCCGCCTTCTCTTCTCCCTCCTACTCCTTCTTTACCTTCCTCACCCACCCTCTTTTAATTCTTCCCCTCTCTTCTCTCTCTAAAAAAAAAAAAAAAAAAAATCCACATCAGTTCCCCTGAAGAAGCGAAAGCGAAACTAGTCTTGAATAAGCTCATCTCAAACACACCCGTGCTAATAAAAATAATGATGATGATGATGATGATGATAATAATAGTAATGATTATAATAATAATAATAATAATAATAATAATAATAATAATAATAATAATAATAATAATAATAATAATAATAATAATAATAATAATAATAATAATAATAATAATAATAATAATAATAATAATAATAATAATAATAATAATAATAATAATAATAATAATAATAATAATAATAATAATAATAATAATAATAATAATAATAATAATGATAATAATAATAATAATAATAATAATAATAATAATAATAATAATAATAATAATAATAATAATAATATAAATAATAATAATAATATAAATAATAATAATAATAATAATAATAATAATAATATAAATAATAATAATAATAATAATAATAATAATAATAATAATAATAATAATAATAATAATAATAATAATAATAATAATAATAATAATAATAATAATAATAATAATAATAATAATAATAATAATAATAATAATAATAATAATAATAATAATAATAATAATAATAATAATAATAATAATAATAATAATAATAATAATAATAATAATATAAACACTAATAATAATAATAATAATAATAATAATAATAATAATAACACACACACACACACACACACACACAATAATAATAATAATAATAATAATAATAATAATAATAATCTCAACGGTTGTGACGATGTGGATAACCATATCATGACTAGCAGTAATAACAATACAAATATTAACATGCATAGCATAGATTTTGATGGTAATATTAAAAATTATTCTACTTTTATTTTTCTATCAACAATCATATCAATCATATACGTCGATGCTTTTTTGTTATTTTTCATTTTAATTATTATAATTATTGTTATTATTATTATTATTATTATTATTATTATTATTATTATTATTATTATTATTATTATTATTATTATTATTATTATTATTATTATTATTATTATTATTATTATTATTATTATTATTATTATTATTATTATTATTATTATTATTATTATTATTATTATTATTATGTTCATCATCATAAGTACTACAATCATCACCAGTAATCATGTTGTTTATCTTGCTGTCTATTGTAGCTATGTTAACATTCCTTACCTTCTCGTTCAAGTAGTCTATCAGCCATTCCCTGAAGCCAAGCAGTTTCCTCACGTCCTCTGGCCGCAGCGTGTCGTCAACTGCTGCAGCGTTCACCCCGGCGCTGGACGTGACCTGCAACGACAGGCGCCACTGACTTTACCACCAATTGAGACTGGGAGCCAGGCTCTTCATGTGGAGAGAAAGAGAGAGAGAGAGAGAGAGAGAGAGAGAGAGAGAGAGAGAGAGAGAGAGAGAGAGAGAGAGAGAGAGAGAGAGAGAGAGAGAGAGAGAGAGAGAGAGAGAGAGAGAGAGAGAGAGAGAGAGAGAGAGAGAGAGAGAGAGAGAGAGAGAGAGAGAGAGAGAGAGAGAGAGAGAGATGCTAACAGAATGCCAAAACTCACCTCAGGATTCGGGCTTTGGGCGGCGTCCCCGTGCACCGCGCCGCTCCTCCTCGCCAGCCACCTCGCTGCTAAGTCTTTACCCTGCCTCTTAGCCGAGTCCAGCGGCGTGAGGTCATCACCGGCCCCCGTACTGGGCGCCGCATCCTTATCCAGCAGGTACCTGACCACGTCCAGACGCCCTGCCTTAACAGCCCAGTGCAGGGGTGTCAGGCCATCGCCGTCCATTGCGTAAAGAGGCCAGCCAGCCCCCTCCAGGGCCTTCAGCACAGCCTCGTGGCCACCAAAGCTGGCGAGGTGCACCGGGGTGTGTCCGTCGGCGGCCTGCAGCAGCTCGGGGGTGGGCGGCGTGACCGGGATGAGGGTAGACACACACTCAGCTTCATCATTTACTGCAGCCCAGTGGAGGGCCGTCCATCCTGTGTGTGGGAAGAGGGAGAGACGGACAGTTTTCAGTGCTCGGCAGTGACCATTAAGTTACCAGACAGTGCCCTAGTGCCGCCGTGTGACACACTGCACGGCAGCCACAACGGAGGCTGTTGTGAATACTGCTGATCCTGGATACGGGAGGCAGAGAGGCCTGTTGTTGCGACAATAACGAGTGTGGCGGGAGGAGAGGGAGAGGGAGGAGGCGAGGGAAGGAGGGGAGAGGAAGGAAGGGAGGAAGGGAATTTAATGATAGCGGGAGTGAGTGAGAGGAAAGAGTGGAGGGATGGAAACATGGAAACATGGAAATGCAGGCAACAGAAAGCCTATTGGCTCATTACGTGGTTGCCCGCTTTGGTGATTTAATCTGCTCGACAGCCACTTGGGGCCTGGGGAGCAGATGAAAGCACCTCGACATTGAGGAGCAGATGAAAAGCACCTCGATATTGAGGAACAGATACAAGAACATAGAAATACACGGAGACTGGGAGAGGACGAGTGGCCTACACATGGCAGCCCCAGAATCCCCCCCATTACTCACGGTGGGTGAGGTGTAGTCTCAGGGGCACAGGTAAAGGCTTGATCCTCGTTTTACCGGCGGTACTAGGCACGGCACCAGTAACCTGTCACCTTACTGCACCCACACCTCACTCCACCTGTCATGCGGACATTAACTGTTGCTGTACTCTATTGTTGACTTACGCTACTTGTAATGAGAGTGATGAAGGAGGGAAGGGAGTGTAGGTAGAGTTATAAGGGGTGGGAGGGGAAGGATAAGGGGGAGGCGAGCGATAGGGAGGAGGGAGGGAAGGGAGAATAAGGACTGCAGGGAGAAGAGGGAAGGGAAGGATATGGATGGGAGTGAGAGGAGATGAGGGAGAGGAAGGAACACAAAGAACACAAAGGAAGAACAAACAACAGCAGACCTGTTGGTCCTTACGAGGCTGTTTGTGACAAGCTACACTAACTATCTAATCAAAAGTGGAAGATGAAGGACAACAAAGGCGAAGGCTCCTCCCCACCCCCTCATCCCTCCATCCAAAGCTGGCAGGAAAGGAAAAAGAACCATGCAGCATGGAAAAACTACATGGAATTAATGTAGGAAAGAGGAAAGAACTACCATTACTGCTACCACTAACCGGGCGATAAAAACGGACAAGGACACCAGTACTCGAAAGAACTTAACGTTATTACGACAATGAGTAATATCTTAGTTGCTGGTTGAATTCAAAATACTTGTCCAATCTATTCTTGAAGGCCGTAACTGTTGTACTATCAACGACATCACAGGGTAGAGAGTTCCAAACATTAACAACTCGATTGAAGAAGAAGTGTTTAGCTTCGTGCGACGAGAATCTTTTACCACTTATCTTCAAATTGTGATTTCTTCTTGTTCTATTTGATCGATCAATTGTAAAGTAATCTTCCGCATTAATATCACTGAATCCTTTAAACTTTTCAAACACTTCTATCAGATCGCCTCGCATTCTTCGTTTTGACAGGCTGAATAAATTTACTTCTTTAAGCCTTTGTTAATATGATAAATTTCTCAACCTAGGAATCATCTTTGTTACTCTTCGTTGAACCCGTTCCAACTTTTCTATGTCTTTTCTGTAATAGGGAGACCAAAACTGTACACAGTACTCTGGACGGGGTCGAACCAACGAATTATACAGTTTTAACATTACTTTTTCCGATTTATTATTAAAGACTCGTCCGATGAAGCCAACTAATTGGTTTGCAGTTTTAACTACCTATGAACAATGCTGACCGGGCTTTAAATCGCTTGATATAGTGATTCCAAGATCCTTTTCTTTACTTACTGCAGAAAGTTGTTGGCCATTCATTACGTACCGAGCGCGATTGTTATTTTTTCCGATGTGCAACACTTTACATTTGTCAACGTTAAATTTCATTTGCCATTGATTAGACCAACGTGCAAGTCGATCTAGATCTGATTGTAAAGCTTCTTCGTCGAGTGTCGCAGTTACTTAACTAGCAATTTTTGTGTCATCAGCAAATGTTGATACTTTGCAAATGAGCCCATCATCGATATCATTAACATAAATCAAGAAGAGCATGGGGCCAAGCACTGATCCTTGAGGTACGCCGCTTCTGACATCGTGCCAGTTAGATGTAACACCGTTTAGAACTACTCTCTGTTGCCGCTCAGAGAGCCAGTCCGCAAGCCAATTGTGAATGTTACCCGAGATACCGTGCGCCATTGGTTTGCTGAGCAATCGTTGGAGGGGGACCTTATCAAATGCCTTTTGAAAATCCAGATATATGATATCTACTGATCTGCTTTCATCGAACACCTCAAAAATATAATGAAAAAAATCAAGTAAGTTAGTCAAACACGAACGTTTACTACGGAAGCCATGTTGCGAATTATTTATTATATTATTTTCTTCGAAGAATTTCACCATATTGTCGCGAATGATAGTCTCCATTAACTTACAAACAATCGATGTCAGGCTAATTGGTCGATAGTTTCCTGGATGAGACTTTTCCCTCTTTTTGAAAATTGGTGTGACACTTGCAAGTTTCCAATCCGACGGAACTTTTCCAGCTGTTAAAGATTTATTGAATATGATGGAGAGCGGTTTACAAATTTGATGTTTGATTTCTTTTAAGACCCTAGGGGTAGTTTTGTCTGGACCAGGAGCTTTGCTTACTTTAATCTTTTCAATTGTGCGCAAAATGTTACTTTCTACGATGAGCACGCCACTTAACATCTTTTCGGTCCTTCTAGCCTCCGGCGGTTGAGGTGCTAAACAATCTTCGTCGGTAAATACGGATGCGAAAAAGTTATTTAGGATTGTAGCCATTTCATTTTCACCGTTCGTGTGGTTACCATTATCATTAGCAAGCGGTCCGATAACACATGTGAGTGACTTTATTATTTACATAGCTAAAAAAATCTTTATGATTAGATTTACTTGTTTCCGCTATATATTCTTCAAGACTTTTCTTGCTTCGATTTATTAATTTCTTGGGTTCGCGGCGAATTCTGTCCAACTCTAGTTTGTCAGCCTCACTCTGAGTTGATATGTATTTACTGTATACGCGTTTTTTTAAGAGATACCATTTGGGTTTCTTCTTAAAAGCTAAACCTTCTCTTTACTAGGAGTTACTTCGCTTTCTTTCATATTGATGCTGGAAAAGGAGAAGGAGAAGGAGGGAGAGGAAGGAAAAAGAGGGGAGGGAGAGGAAAGAGAAGGAGGGGAGGGAGTGGAAGGAGAAGGAAGGGAGGGAGAGGAAAGAGAAGAAGGGGAGGGAGCGGAGGGAGAAGGAAGGGAGGGAGAGGAAGGAAAAAGAGGGGAGGGAGAGGAAAGAGAAGAAGGGGAGGGAGTGGAAGAAGAAGGAAGGGAGGGAGAGGAAAGAGAAGAAGGGGAGGGAGCGGAGGGAGAAGGAAGGGAGGGAGAGGAAGGAAAAAGAGGGGAGGGAGAGGAAAGAGAAGGAGGGGAGGGACGGAAGGAGAAGGAAAGGAGGGAGAGGAAGGAGAAGGAAAGGAGGGAGAGGAAGTATATGGAGGAGAGTGAGAGGAGAGGAGGGAGAGGAAGCAGAAGGAGGGGAGGAAGAGGAAGGAGAAGTAGTGGACTTAGAGGAAGTATATGAAGGGGAGTGAGAGGAGAGGAGGGAGAGGAAGCAGAAGGAGGGGAGGAAGAGGAAGGAGAAGGAGTGGACTTAGAGGAAGTATATGGAGGGGAGTGAGAGAAGAGGAGGGAGAGGAAGGAGAAGGAAAGGAAGGAGAGGAAGTATATCTAGAGGAGTGAGAGGAGAGGAGGGAGAGGAAGGTCGAGTGGAGGAAAGGAGGACACAACAATCATCACCTCAACCACTATACAATAAACACCACCACCACCACCTCTTCTCTCAAAACACACGTACTACAACATACGACATGGTAATATCCAGTAACAAAGCCGCACATAACGCAATAATAAACCCTCGGCCACCTACCACTTCAGACCATCTTTACATAATCATTACGTTAACAAGCAAAGCCATCACTAACTCAATCCCTCCAACATTTGGTATGAGAAAGGCAAATTGGGAAAAACTAAAAGAGGAAGATGAATAAGAAAAAGAAACGAAAGAAATAGAGGATCATATTATCAAGGAAACAATAGATAACAAAATGGAA
>NW_026111907.1:192500-247500 GCF_024679095.1 Eriocheir sinensis
CTGTCACCTTCTTCAACACTAAATATCCTCGGTCTATCCTTAGCTCAAAATCTCAACTGGAAACTTCATATCTCTTCTCTCGCTAAATAAGCTTCCATGAGGTTGGGCGTTCTGTATCGTCTGCACCAGTTCTTCTCCCCCGCACAGATGCTTCCACATATAGGGGACTTGTCCGCCTTCGTATGGAGTATGGGTCTCACGTGCGTTTGTGTGTGTGTAAGTAAGTAAGTAGGTAAGTAAGTAAGTAAGTAAATATTTATTGCCTTTAAAATATAAGAATATTGTTATATATAAACATAACATAAAACATGGCAATGACACAGCCTGTCAAGCCGAAGCTTCCCGACACATGTGGAATTATATTATTTTATTAATGTTTACGTGTACATCAGTATTTCTGTATTGATAACTAACGTATAGAACATAGACAATTATAATAATATGTTCCCCATGAGATTTGAAAAATGTTTACATTGGCACATAATTGGGTTACCTACTATATTGTTAACTAACGTATAGAACATGGAATAATTATAATAATATATTTGTGAGGGGCCCCACTCACACAACTCTTCCGGACAGAGTGGAGTATACGGCGCTTCGTCTCATCAACATTCCTCCTCATACTGACAGCCTTCTGCCTCTTAAATTCCGCCGCCATGTTGCCTCTTTTTCTATCTTTTATCGATAATTTCATGCTGACTGCCCTTTTGAACTTGCTAACTGCATGCCTCACCTCTCCCGCTGCCCAGCTGCAGACGACTTTCTACTCATGCTCATCCCCATACTGTCTAAACCCTTTATGCAAGAGTTAACCAGCATCTCCATTCTTTCACCCCTTTCACTGGTAAACTCTGGAACACCCTTCCTTCTTCTGTATTTCTTCCTGGCTATGACTTGACCTCTTTCAAGAAGAGTGTATCAAGACACCTCTCCACCCGCCAGTTCTTTTCCCCTGCACAGTTCCTATCCATATACAGGGGCCTTGTCCGTCCTCGTTTGGAGTATCATCTCACGTGTCAGGAGCTACACTATAGACTACACCTCTATTGTGCAGAGTAGAGTCAAGAGGCTCTTCCTCTCATCAATTCTACTACCTCTTAATTCCACCGCCGTGTTGCCTCCCGCAGCCCCACCACATGACTCAAGCTCATTCCAATACTGTCCAAATCCCTTATGCAGGAATTAACCAACATCTTCACTCTTTCATCCCTCACGCTGGTAAACTCTAGAACAATCTTCCTTCATCTGTATTTCCTCCTGCCTATGATTTGAACTCTTTCAAGAGGAGAGTACCAGGATACCTCGCCAACCGAAATTGACCTCTCTTTTGACCACTTCTCTTGACTCTTTATAAGAGCAGTGATTTACGTTTTTTTTATATTATTGTATGATTCATTGTATTGTATTGATTGATAGGGACCGATGGGGGGCAGATTGTATGGTTGGCGAGGAGCAGTGTGGGGTTAGGAGCGGCAGAGGGTACATGGACCAGGCGTTTGAACATAAGAACATAAGAAGAACATAAGAGCATGGGGAGACAGCAAGAGGCCTGATGGCCTACCTCAGGCAACTCTGATCCCCACCACCTGTCATCCTCGGCCATGTAGCTATCCAGTCTATTCTTAAAACAAGCTATCGTCTTCCACTCACTATGTGATTGCAGAGTCATTCCATTCCCCACCACCCTATTACTAAACCAATGCTTGCCTGTTTGCCTCCTAAATCTATACTTTTCTAATTTAAATCCATTACTGCGTGTCCTATTCTGCTGGCTAATTCTCAGTACTTTACTTATATCGCCTTTGTTGTAACCCTTGACCCATTTCAATAATTCTATCAGATCTCCCCACACTCTTCGTTTGTCAAGTGAATATAAATTGAGATGTTTCAGCCTATCTTGATATGGGAGGTTCCTCAGTCCCTGAATCATCTTGGTCATCCTCCTCTGAACTGATTCTAGCAAGTTGATGTCCATTCTGTAGTGTGGGCACCAAAACTGGACAGCATAATCTAAGTGTGGCCTAACTAACGCTAAATAGAGTCTGAGGATGACCTCTGCACTTTTGTTGGTTACCGTCCTGTTAATAAAGCCTAATACCCTGTTAGCCTTATTCCTCGCACTAATACATTGCATACTTAGTTTTAGGTCAGAGTTCATTTTCACTCCAAAATCTCTTTCACACTCTGATCTGCCTATTGCTGTGGACTCTAAACTATAGCTGAAATCTTAATCAACGCCTTTTAACGTCCCCCGGTACACCGTTACAAAACACGGTGTTCGATTATGCCAGTGTCTAGTGTATGGGAAAAATGTAGCCCCGGAACCAGCTGAATACCCTTCAGCCCAAGTCTCGGGCATAACCTCGGCGTGTCAGGAATCTCACAAGCAAGACACAGCTAAGTTAGAGGCATTCCTGAAAGTTGCACACTATTCAGAAATTAAGCCAACCTTAGTCCAGCTACTGTATCCTTATAGGGGGGCGCTTGCTCTACCAGGCGAGCCGCTTGGAGTTACACAGTGTGCTGAACACCACATTAAGTTAAAACCCAATACCAATCCTGTATATATCAATGCATACAAGCTCCTCCACAGTCAGAGGGAAGTCGTGCAGCAACTTATATCTGATATGTTAGAACAAGGTGTCATCAGAGAATCGAACTCCCCGTGGAATTGACCCTTGTTTCTGGTTCCAAAGAAAGACTGTTCTTACCGCCCTATGATTGATTTCCGGCGTGTGAACACCGCGACCGTGGATGATCATTTTCCGCTTCCCGTTCTTAGAGATCTTCTGATGTGTCTCGGTAGAGGAAATAAAGTCTTTACGAGTCTTGATCTGGTCAGTGGCTACTGGCAACTTCCCATGGCCCCAGAGTCCCGGTAAATAACGGCTTTCAGCACGCCTCATGGCCACTATGAGTGGAAGAGGATGCCGTTCGGGCTCAAAGGAGCTCCCTTGACCTTCCAAAGGACGATGAACAGCGTTTTTGGGGACTTGCTGGGCAACTCTGTCTATGTGTATTTAGACGACATCATCATAGCAAGTAAACACGTGCATGCACACATGGAAACACTAAAAGCAGTCCTACACAGACTTCAAGAGGTCGGATTAAAGTTCAAACTCACCAAATGTGAATTCTTAAAGCCTCGGATCAAGTTCTTGGGGCATGTCGTGGACGAACTCGGCATCCACACAGTGGACGACAAAATAAAAGCTATTGCCGAGCTTCCTCAACCAACGTCTACAGACAAGGTACGGTCTTTCTTGGGAGTCGCAGGCTATTACAGACCATTCATAAAGGACTTCGCAGCACGCGCAGTCCCCTAACCCATCTATTAAAGAAAGACGTACCATTTCAGTGGCTCCCAGCTCAACAAACGAGCTTTGAGGATCTAAAAGCGCTTACAGGCTCCGGTCCTTTTCTTTCCGGATTTCGAGGACCCCTTTCAGCTTTGTACCGACGCTTCGGCCAGTGGACTAGGAGCCGCTCTTATGCAAACAGATAAGTCCACTTCCTGGGTGACCCGCAATGGGTGTGTCACACCCACTGCAGGTCACCAGAAGAGACTAAGACACTATCTGTCACCAGACAAAAATACTACTGGCCCACATTACGGGTTGATGTAGAAACACATGTCGCATTGCGTCTTTGTGCAAAACACATGGGATCCGTAAAGGGCCAGCACCGATATTACAATACCCAGTACCAGAGGCGCCATGGGATGTTGTTAATATAGACTTATTACAGCTCCCAGAGCCATCATGGTTCGCTACCATTGGTGTGCGTCGACCAGTTCTCTAAGTTTCTCGTCCTAGTGCCTCTCAAGGCAAGACAGCCCACGCGTGGCCATGCCCTCGTGACTCACGTGTTGTGTCCACATTCGTCTCCTCGAATTCTTTTGAGTGACAATGGCACCGAGTTTAGGAACGCCGTATTGAGCGGAATATGCGCTCAGTTTAATATCACGCAATCTTTCATTACAGTTTACCACCCAGCTGCTAATGGGTTGGCGGAGAGGGCTAATAGGGAAATCTTACAGGTCCTCAGGCTTATCGTGAACGATCTCCACGACAACTGGGAGGATTGGCTATCGCATATAGCCGCTTCCATAAATACGTCGGTAAACGACTCTACGGGGAAGTCTCCCTACTACATCTTATATGGGGTGGAGAAACGTCTTCCGTACGACTTCCTAACAAAACCACAACAACCTTTCTACAACATTGATAGGTACGCACAACAGCAGATGCATATGTTTTCCAGGATACACTTAGAGGTTAGGAGTACGTTAAAAGCTACGAAGGTTGAAATGATGTCAAAACAACACAAACAGGCCGTCCCGGTGGAGTTAAAAGAGGGTGACACAGCCATGATTAAGCAAGCGGAGAGGAGTTCGAAACTGGGGGCTAAATTTGTGGGTCCTTCCCGAGTTGTTTGGAATGTTAGGGAAAATCGGTTCGAGGTTCTTGAGTCAAATAGTGGAGTCAGTCTAGAAGTTCACAGTGATCGTCTGAAAGTAATTCCCTCACCTTTGGACCTTGATATTGGTAATTCCCCCTCAGAGTCAAATACTCAACAAGATCATACCCCCACCCATAGCTATAGCTTGAGACCACGGGTTTAAATACTTCATTCCCACCACTTTCAGATCATGATGTTGCGTTTTCTTATCATATTGTTGTACCTCGGCTCCCTACTCACAGCGACACCCATCCACCTGAAGCCTGGCGCCCTCACAACATGCACACATAGGAGAGGTCTTCCTCATAGAAGATGTGCTCCTCGTAAAATATCCATATACTTCCTTGACGAGCACCACAGACACAGTCAGGATAGTCTCAGAAAAACTACTCGGCATGGCAGACGCCATACGGGCCACCAAGACAGGGAATCAAAGGCACCTTCTAGTACCAACTCTCTGAATCTTTTTCAGCTACTGGAGGATAGGATTCTGTTCTTATGGGGAAAAGTTGATGAGGTAGACATGGATTATAGTTTTCACTCAGTTGTGTCCGCCTCAAAGTTCCTCTTCGGTACGGCAACCGACGAGGACGTGCGCGATTTGTGGGACCACTACGCTCATGTACTTTCCTTTGCTGCCCGAAATCGCAGGGTGATCAACGCCAATTGTAGGAAACTTGCGCGATTGCAGACTCATATTGAGGAACTGCTAGAGCAAACTAATAAGATGGTAGAAGTTATCAACATAGTTGTCAAGCAGATCGACCAGGTGAATCAGTTTCTCCTCCTAAATCAGGCCTTGCATGTATTGGAAAACGTCTTTAACTCTGTCGCAACGGCAAATCAGCAGGTCATTAGCAGCATGGTTGATGCAGCTCACTGTAGAGTCACACCTGCCTTGTTCCCTCTGCACGATTTGAGAACGACTGTCCATATCGGGTATCAAAATTATAGTATCAAGCCTTTATTTAATACAGACATGAGTAAATATTTTTACCCCTTGATTGAGTCCAGCCTCACCCCCGATGCCATCATCATTCATGTTCCGTTTCAGACGGCGGACGTGTTTGAGGCACACGAAATTGTCCCGTTTCCCTTTTCCGCTAAGGAGTGTGTGTTAGCCCTGGACACGACCCCGTCTCTTGTCTTAATCGCGAGGGATTTCGCTCTGTATTCGACGGCTAGCTACTCCCTCTTGCAATATTGCAAGGAGACGGCCTTCAGGCGATTCTATTGCTCTGCGTCTCTTTTTGCCTTCCTACCAGTTCGGGGAGGGGTATGCGAGATCGCCCTTACCCGCGTGAACGCGTCTGACGCTCTTTCCCTGTGCCCTTACAAGCAGCTACCACCAACACCTGTTTTCCATAAGAACTTTCAGGGTCTACATTATTTTTATTTTCCTCAGTCCTATGTATCAGTCATCTGCCCGGAGGGTACCACTTATCAACGGGCTACTGGTCACTATGCCATAGCGGAAGCATGCTATATCCGCTCCACTAACATAACAACGTACCCGTCCCGGATCCGTCTGGTTTTCACGGCCAATATTTCCCATCGAGTGTTTCCTCTGCGGTCTCTCGATAACATTCACTTCTCCAGCATCTCGTATGTGACTAATTCCCTTCATTCATTGTCTTTCGGAAACAAAACAGAGTCTGCAAAAACCCTGGAGGAAACGCTGCCTGAATACTTGCACCTCACCTACTTGTACCCTGGAATTTTTGTGCCAATGTTTCTGATGTTTGTCAGTCTCGTTGTCGTGTGCTACCTTATTAGGAGGATCTCTGTCCTGCACGATTATTTGGTTGTTCAGACGAGGCGACAGGATGCAAATAATCGTGCCAGCTGATAGATACTTATACATGTGTCCTTATATTTATCTTTTGCGAGATTTCTTATGATTCATGTCACACACGTTGTGTTTTACCTCTCACTATTTATATTATGACTACACATATGTTCTTACATAGCCAGTGTTTTAATGTAATTGTATCATAAGCATTCTGCTTAACATGATTCCACTATGTATAATAATGGTAGCTAGACTGCCAGTTAGATTTTTGTAAATCGCGAGGTCGCGATCACTGGTTGGTGACCGAGCAGTGTTATAGAAGGATATCAATGTATTATTATTATTATTATTATTATTATTATTATTATTATTATTATTATTATTATTATTATTATTATTATTATTATTATTATTACTATTATTATTATTATTATTATTATTATTTAATATCACCACGAATTAGGCATACAATTGTCAGTGGAAAAAACCCACGACAGATAGATCACGCCACCTTATAGGAATGTCGTCCGTCAGTGTTTACCGTCTCAGTTTGTATACAAAGCATTTCATCAAGCGTGGAGGTCACCTTGACATACGTGACCAATTGTAACTTCATTATTTTCCAATCTGTAACTCGTGACTCCTTCACGACAGTCCGACTGACACACACCGCAGTCTCTCTCTCGCTCAGACGCTCCTGTACATATAGGCTAAGAATATACTCGCCTTAAGGAAGCTGAAGTCTTAATCAAAGCCTTTAAACGCCCCAGGTACACCGTTACAGGCTAGACTATGTTTTGCAAGTACGCTACCGTCTCATATATATATATATATATATATATATATATATATATATATATATATATATATATATATATATATATATATATATATATATATATATATATATATATATATATATATATATAGGTAAGTATATATGTTATGTATATATAAGAAGAAAAAAAACACTACGACAGAGGAAATGCTTGTGGCTGCTAAAATTTTAGTAAAATCAAGCAGACTGCCCTTGCCATCAAATCAACTTCGAACAGGGCCTCAAGATGTTTAGCCTCCACATCCCTCTACCAAATCAGGAGGAATTACATCCCCATCACAACCTGCATGCACTGTTATAAGATTGAACAACTTCTCTACAAGGGACTGCCCTCAATCAAAACCCTCGCTTCCTTAATATGCTACCGAATGTAGAACAGGGTGGAAGGACACCGCTTCACGACCTGCTCTGCCCAAAGCAAGAAATGTATGTAAACTGTTTGGAGGAGGGACTTCCACGCACCCCTCTCGCCTACAAATGCCTTGAACGACGCAGGAGGCCCGGTGGTAACAGCAGAAAAGGAGCCAAGAAGAAGACAAGGCAGCCCCAAACCTGCAGTGAGGGCCGCCCACATCAGCCTCTCCGGTGCAAGAGCTCCCTCTCTCCCTGCCATTCCAAGTTGACACCATAACAATCCGATCTTCACGTCCATGGCCCATGCACACTTCCAAAAACAGCATTAACCCAGGGAGCTTCAAGACCCTGAACTCAACACAGGTCCTGCACTGCCCAATAAGCTCTCCCTGCCATAAAGATCCCAGGAGGTTCCTGACCCCTCCAACTCCTCCCATCCATTCTTCTGCCAGCAGCACCTGCCTCTACCTCCATCACTACCGCCTCAGCCCCTCTCCCCTGAGTGCAGCCTCAGCCAAGAAGAAGAGCAAGTGTTGCGAGATGAAGCCCTCGGTTTCCGACTGCAGAGCAAGCAACCACCCTGGCCTCTACTCCCTCTGCACTCCTGCCTCCCCAGCCAGTGACGCCACACCCATCTCAGTCCACAACAGCCCCTCCCCTCCTCCACTCACCTTGTCTCCCCTGCACCCCAAGTATCCTTTTATGCATTGAAGCACCATGTGCGATACCACATTCACCTCTCCCCTAACCCCTTCTCCTCAGAGCAAGTAGTTAATTCCTCCTCCCTCTCCCCTTCCCTCTCCCCCTCCCTTCCTCCCTGCCCAACTGACCCTGTTCCCCCACAAAATAGCTCAAAAGCTTTACAACTTGCCGTAACAACAGACAAAAAATGGAACATATAAGAGACTCATACAGCATAACGTCTCTCAATTGGAACAGACACCTGAAATTCGACCTGATCAATGTCTATAGGGACCTGGATCCTCATATCCTCCTTTAATTGTACGGCGTTCCCGATAGCGACAGTCTAAATTCTAAAGACTCACATTTCTCCGTACTGCAGGAAAACTATTCAAACTCTCACACAGACAGCACTGCGATCACCATCTAGATGACTTCATTTCTAACGCTCTCGCTGTGGAGATCACCACTCGAGCAGGTCCACCTTCTACCAGCCCCCCTCCAGGAACTTCCAGGCTTATTCAAGATTTCCACCGTATCTTCAGGAGACAGATCCTGTGTGCATCATGCGTAGTCCCAACGACAACCACCGATACTAGGCTACACGCAGCCACCAACACCAAAGGAAGACAAATACAACACCTGATTAATCAATGAACCATTCACACATGTTACTTCCCATACATAGCTCACAACACAACAACACCGGATATCATCCTCACAAACAACAACACTTATCCACAATATCAGCGTACTCAAGGCCCCATCACCATGAGCGACCACATCCCTGTCATCCTTACCATCTACCACTCCCATCAAATCCCCACCGCCCCAGTCCAGCTTCAGCCAGATACAGCTGGATCGATTTCACCTGAAATCGCTGAAAAACTCAGGGACTCTCCCGTCCAGCCGCAGCTTCGATTGACTTCATCGGCACGTATCTTCCAAGAATGGTACAACACAGTTGTAACCGCGATTCAAAAACAACATTCCAGCAACGCGCCACAAAACTCCAACACACTCTCTTGAGTCACGGCAATACCCTAATAGCACAACACCAAAGACCCTTACAGCATGAGGCCAACACCAACGGCTGGACTTATCCTCTCTATAGACGCCACAAACAGCTCCAACTCACGCTACAACAACACTGCAGAGCGACAGCCGCGCCCACTGAGGGCGAGGTCATTGCAGAGACAACCTCACTATGCCATGACCCAGCCACCTTCTGGCGTGAATAAAACAACTCATAGGAACCGACGACAGACCCCACAACCTCTTCTCCCCGCGACAAAGTGTACGACAACAACGAAGGAGACTACACAAATCACTGCAGACGTTTTCAGTGACGCCGGACGAAGACTGGGACGACGAAGGGGCAGAGACTGAAGTACGCATTTCTCGCCAATAACACTCCATAGACCCCTCACGTCGAGAGAAATACCAGACCCCAACAGGTGATGCCCACAGCCACCGTTTTTCGACCGCTGCAGCGAACGAAAAGCTATCCACTTGCGCGATCGGGTCTTACAGTCGCTCTCGGTAAACAGCAATAACACAAAAGAACAAGAACACCAGAACAAGAGCAAAAACAGAAAACGGCATTGTTACAGAAGGGTGAGGGGAAAAAAAGGAATATTTATAAAAAAAAAGAGAAAGGGAGAACTGGATCGAGAGGTGAGGGTATGAGAGGAAGAGAGGGAGAAGAGGGGGAGAGAGATTGGGGGTTTGATGTGAGGAGGCAATTGGGGAGATAGAGAAACGATAATGTCTGGTCTAGTGATGGGGAGAAGGAGGAGGGAGGAGGAAGGAGGAAGAAGATGGAAGAGGAGGAATAGGAGATAGCTGTAAAGAAGGGAGAAAAGGAATGACGAGAAAATAAAGAAGGAAGAAGGAAAGAAGCGATACTAAAGAGATGCGGAGGAGAAGGAAACATGGAAGAACCGACAAAAGTAAAGCTAGATTGCGCCTAAAAAGCAGAAGCTGCCGACCTCTGATTGATTCAGTCCATTCGTCGAACGCTGTTGTATGACCTCCAGAGCGGATAAACATTGGCTTTATGGGACATTCCTGGAACCTTCACTCTATTTCCTGACATAAAAGAGTAGCGACCGATGTGCCTATCCAATAATTTTCATCGCTTCCAAACTAACTAACTTCTCCACTAACTTTGTATTGTAATGGCTGGATGAATCGATTCGAAACAAACTCCTGTCCGAGGTTTCTCTATGCACCGCCTCGTTTCAATATGTATGGCCATTATTTTCCAGTTATCCGGATGGTTGACAGCGTTAAAGGTTGGTAAAGATTATTGAACGTGTTAGAGTGCACTTAGAACCTGTATCAAGATATCTTCTCTTTTCAAGCCGAAGGAAGTTGAGCCGCTTGGTAGTCCTTCATATCGCTGTGGCCTGAACGATGGTTCGGTGACGCGTTATGTGGCAGCCTTTCGAGAAGGTGCGTGACCTGGTAATTTGTAAAACGATACTGCGCTACGCCGCACACACACACACACCTGCACACACACACACACACACACATACACACAAACACACACACACACACACACACACACACACACACACACACTACAAAGGGAAAGGAAGGAAGGAAAGAGATAAAGAAAGGAAGGAAGAAAGGAAGGAAGGAAGGAAGGAAGGAAGAAGAAGAATTAAGGAAGGAAGGCAAGAAAGGAAGGTAGGAAGGGCAGAAAGAAAGAAAAGGAAGGAAGGAAGAGGAAGGAACGAAGGAAAAAAAGGAAAGAAGAAGAAAGAAAGAAGGGAAGGAAGGAAGAAAGGAAGATAAAGTTAGGGAGGAAAGCAAATAAAGAATAAAAAAAGGCGAGAAGGGAGGAAGATGAAGAGGAGGCAGTAACCGGAGAACAAAGGAGGATCGAGGAGAGGAGGGAGGAGGAGGATTGGGAGAAAAGACAGAGGACCCGAGAGGAGGACGAGGAAGAGGAGGAGGGAAGAGGAGGAGGAAGAGGAGGAGGAAGGACCGTAGAGGATGTGTCAGAGCAAATTGGGAGAAAAAAACCAAGCTGTTTGCAATACCAAGGATTTTAACCTCTCTCTCTCCTCTCTCTCTCTCTCTCTCTCTCTCTCTCTCTCTCTCTCTCTCTCTCTCTCTCTCTCTCTCCAGGATTCTGAAAGTTCACAGTCTTTCCATTCCTTTCCGCGTTGCACATCTTACCAATATCTGTAAAACAGCGGAACAGGGAATGGCAACACCCAAAACAACAATACAAGTGAAGGAAAAAAAAAACACAGCAGAGACAAATATATAGAGAAAAAAAACGGTAAGCACAAGTAATGAAATGTGGGACAGAAATACCGTAGAGTTCTAAAAAAAAGGAAAGAAAAAAACAAGTTATGAGGACGAACGTTTTTTTTAAAGGCCAATGAAACACTACACAGAAGTAAGAAAATATATGTAAAGGGAAAAATTACTGATAGCGAAAGGTTTAAAGAAGAACAAAAGTAACAGTGTAAAGACATCAGACAAAACCACAAAATCATACAAGACTTCAAATACTGGAAGAACAAAAGCGTATGGCTGAATAAAGGAGATGAAAAAGAAATGCAAAAACACAGAAAACAACAACAATAATATAGGGGATCAACAGCGCAAAGGCCTCAGATCTGGGATGAAAGTATAAAGTAAAGCTTGCGGACAAGAGAAAAAGCTTCAAAACTCGACTGAAACAAACATTCCAGGACAAAAGTTTAGAAAGAAAAGAAATATTCCGGCAGGTTTAGGAAATTGGATCCTGTTTATGTGCGTTTGAACCCTCCTCGAGCTCATATGGCCTTGGAGAGAGAGAGAGAGTAATCGTTATGGTGCTAAAAAAGAAAATGAAAATAACAAAATGAAAGCGCAAACTTAACATTATTCCATTGCACGGTACCACTATTTTCCTCCTGATATGACAACAAACAACCTTTTCCTCCCTGATATAACGAAAAACACTTATATTCTTACTATTAAACCAGTAAATTCATAGGGTCATACTCTTAAACTCTTAAACTCTTGACAAGGCTTTCGTAGAAGTTTAGGCATTTCCAAGGGTAGTTTTAGGACCCTGGTGTTAGTGTGACCCTTCTTCCGTACCATGAACCTAAAAAAACACTCATTTGAACCCGATTTATCCCCTCTTTGACCCTTCCAAACATCTGATGTGAGAGGAAGAAGGATTTGATAATAGCGACTTAAAGGGTAGTATAGTTTAAGTCATTTCCAGGGGTACTTTTATGACCCTGGTGGCAGTGTGACCCATTTTCCGTACCATGAACCTAAAAAAGCACTCATTACAACCCAATTGATCCCCTATTTAACCCTTGGAAACAACTGATGTGAGAGAAGGAAGCCTCTGATAATACTGACTGTAACTCCTCCAGACTGTCTCGTGAAGAAGCGCCCCGGGGGCACAGAGCACTTTAGCACAGTCCCCGCCCGGCCGTGTAATTTTCTCTGTTTGTGCACCGTTTTCTTGTGCTTCCGCTCTTTTCTGGTGAACTAAAAGGATGTTCTCGCTTTCTTTTTTCTTCTTCGTTTCGCTATCAAGAGGAATAAGTGTGTTGCAGAAATATATTGCTGAGAAATTTGTAAAAGTTATTCTGTAGTATATAGTAAAGCACCAACAAGGACTACTACTATTACTACCAAAAAAGGAAGTTCTCATTTTCTTTTTTTTTTCGTTTTCTTTTGGGTAAGGAGAGGATTATATATCACTGAAATCCACTGCTGAGAAATTTGTATAAGTTATTATTTTCCTTATACTAATGCAACATCAACGACTACTACTACTACTACTACTACTACTACTACTACTACTACTACTGATACAACTACTACTATTACTTCTACTACTACTAACACTACTACAACCGAAGCATTAACGGACACAAAACTTAAAATCAGCCTTAAAAATACATCTCCCATTCCCATATTCCAACACATTATTTACTTTCGTTATTTTGAAGATCTAAGAAAAAAAAATGTGACCGCCACCATCTTTATCGTTATCACTATGGCAACTATCAACAACAACAACAACAACAACAACAACAACAACAACAACAACATCAACATCAATCACATCTCGTTTATCGCCACCATAACAATAACAACAATATCCGGGTAATATGACACGTGGAGGAGGAGGAGGAGGAAGAGGGAGAAGGAAGGAGGGAGGAGGAGGAAGAGGAAAAGGACAACGAGGAGGAGGAGAGCAACGTTGCCATAGTGAAAGCATCGCCATTCGTCACCTTGGCAACACTGTTATATCTTGACGCATTCCCCAAGACATTTACATGTTTACCTGTTTACCTGTGTGTGCGTGTGTGTGTGTGTGTGTGTGTGTGTGTGTGTGTGTGTGTGTGTGTGTGTGTGTGTGTGTGTGTGTGTGTGTGTGTGTGTGTGTGTGTGTGTGTGTGTGTGTGTGTGTGTGTGTGTGTGTGTGTGTCCAATTCTTCTTGTTTGAGTGAGTCTGAATATATATTTCTGAAAGCGTGTGTGTGTGTGGGGGGGTATGTGCGTGTGCGTGTGTGCGTGCGTGCGTGCGGTGCTTACAGTGAATGTGTTCTGCCAGCAGCACTCATCCAGGGCTCCTGAGCTTCTAAGCGGGCTGTAACGAGAGAGAGAGAGAGCGAGATAGAGAGAAATGAAAGGAGCTATGGGAAGAAACACAAAATAGTAATATTGAAGATGAAGCATAAAAAGGAAACAAAAAAAGAAATAACAGGCGGCACGTTAACTACATCAATAAAAGAAAGAAAAAAATCACCTGAATAGACCTGTCCATCACTATTACAAAAGGTGAACCTTAGACTTCATCGATTTTGAAACAGTAAACAAGTAAATAATTAAATCGGAAAAAAATAAATTAATAATGTAAAGTAAATCAACAAGCAACTTTCGAATCAAATCACATCCTCGACACCATATTTTTCGTTCCTTTTCCTTGTTTCATTTTCTTTTTTTTTCCTTATCATTTTCCAAACGTTACTTTCCTTTCCTTTGTTCTTTCCCTTTTTATCTGCTGCTGGAAAAAAAATTAAAACGAACACAGTAACACACAGTCTCTCTCTCTCTCTCTCTCTCTCTCTCTCTCTCTCTCTCTCTCTCTCTCTCTCTCTCTCTCTCTCTCTCTCTCTCTCTCTCTCTCTCTCTCTCTCTCTCTCTCTCTCTCTCTCTCTCTCTCTCTCTCTCTCTCTCTCTCTCTCTCTCTCTCTCTCTCACCTTTCCTGCTGGTGTTGGTGTCCGGGTTTTTGGTGCGCTTCTATATCCTCCTAAACTGACGGAGAGGTGGCCAAGCAGCCTGCAGGAGGATTGTCTCACCAACGAAGACACCAGCCTACCTCCTGCTGACGTCCCTGCCGCCCTGTCCCTCCTGCTGCGCCGCCTTCATGGCTTTCCGTCCTCATCATGCGCGCTGCTGCCTGGACTGAGGAAAAGACCGATGCTGAAGCTCTTTAAACGTCGCCTGAATCCTCCTATGTTCCCTGATCCTTTTCCTCTCTTGAAGTGTCGGCCTTCCTAAAGAGACCGTCAGGTGTATCCTCTCCTGACTCTGATTTCTGCAGGTCCAAGGTGAGAGGCGCAGGTGTTAGCCCCGTCGCCGCCTCTCAGGTAAGTCAGGAACCTCAGGTGGGCAGGTAAAGCTTACGACTCGGCAGCAAACACTCCAAACTCTTCGTCGTCGTCCCCGCTGAAATGGTCGTCGTGCGTTTCCTCGTAAAGGCTGTGTCTGTTGGGTTCTATTTCGCTCCTGCTCCGCCGCCGCATTGGAGGGGGAAAGTCAGACATGGTTCCTTGCTTTGGTTTTCCTTTCTTGTTTTGTCAGTGTTAAATGTTTTCTTATTTTGCCTCGTATTAATTTTCTTTCTTGTTTTGTCCGGTGAATAATGTTTTCTATGTTTTCTTTGTTGTTTTATTGTTTTGTTTTTGTTGAATTATCTATTTTACGTCCTTCGTGCTATTTTTCTCTCAGGTTGTTCTGTTTTAAACCACGTTTCTTCTTTTTTTATTGCAATAGTTGTTTTCTCGTCATTGTTTCATATTTTCCATCAAAACAAGTGGTATTTTCTTTCTGTTTTTACAAATGAGTCTTTGAACGAGGTCTATTATTTTCTCTTTACTGCTTTTCTTGTTTTTGTTTTCTTTATCAAACCACTGCTGTTGTTTTCTTATTACAGTCTTGTTTGGTCTAAGTAATTTTCCTTTCACTATATTTTCTTCATTCTTTATTCACGTTTTTCTTCCACTAGTTTTAAAGTCCGTCATTCCCGTCTACTCCCTTTTCTTCATTCGTCTAAGATCGTTTATCAATATTTTCTTTTTTCTTCCACTGATTTTAAAGTCCGTCATTCCCGTCTACTCCCTTTTCTTCATTCGTCTAAGATCGTCTACCAATATTTTCTTTTTTCTTCCACTGATTTCAAGTCGTCATTCCCGTCTATTTTCTTCATTCGTCTAAGATCGTCTACCAATATTTTCTTTTTTCTTCCACTGGTTTTAAAGTCCGTCATTGTCGCTTCCTCCCTTTTCTTCATTCGTCTAAGATCGTTTATCAATATTTTCTGTCTCTTTCCTTCCACATTAAATTCCTCAACACGTAATTTTCCCGTTTATTTCGCTATATATTCTAGTTCGTCCATTTTTTCACCCTCTCTCCGACTCTCCGCTCTCTCCTTCTGTCTGTCTCTCTCTCTCCCTCTCTCTCAACGCCTCACTTCACATTTTCCTATCGTTCCCTGAAAACACTATCACATAATTAATTCTCCATCGCGGATCTTTTTCTAATATTTTTTTTCCTTTTTCTAATGTAATTTCTTTTGTTTGTTTTTCATTTCGACGTCAAACAAGAAACGTCCATCATTTTACGTGTTTTTTTTAAAGATTCAACTGAAATATTTACCATAAAGGCTTCCCACAGTATTCTCTCTCTCTCTCTCTCTCTCTCTCTCTCTCTCTCTCTCTCTCTCTCTCTCTCTCTCTCTCTCTCTCTCTCTCTCTCTCTCTCTCTCTCTCTCTCTCTCTCTCTCTCTCTCTCTCTCAACAGGTGAGGGGAAAGATGGACCGCCTTAGCAACAGGTGTGTGTGTGTGTGTGTGTGTGTGTGTGTGTGTGTGTGTGTGTGTGTGTGTGTGTGTATATGACGTCAACTTCTCTCTCTTCCAGTTATTAAAAAAAATATATATATAATAAAAATCTTCTATTGCAAACACACGTAAATAATAATGTAGAAAAAATAGGTATAAGGCGTAAAGGAAAAGATTTGTGAGCGCCGTTTATTAATTTTGTTTATTAATTTTGTTTATTAATTTTGTTTATTAATTTTGTTTATTAATTTTGTGTGAGACTTGTAAACAGCAACGAGAGTGAATTAATTAAGCGAAATGAAGTATGCACAGTGAATTATTGTCATTATTATTAGTAGTAGTATTGTTATTATTATTATTATTATTATTATTATTATTATTATTATTATTATTATTATTATTATTATTATTATTATTATTATTATTTTCCCATTAGTAATATCAAGACGAACTCCACGTTTATATATTTTTTTTTCTAATCGTGGTTCTAAAAAAATTACGAAAAACGAAAAAAATGAAGTTGAAGGAAAATGTATCAGCAAAAGTAAACCCAAAAATGTACAACAGGATAATCTCTCTCTCTCTCTCTCTCTCTCTCTCTCTCTCTCTCTCTCTCTCTCTCTCTCTCTCTCTCTCTCTCTCTCTCTCTCTCTCTCTCTCTCTCTCTCTCTCTCTCTCTCTCTCTCTCTCTCTCTCTCTCTCTCTCTCTCATGGCATTTAATCCTCTTTACCTCCGGCCACACGAGACAGCTGTTCTGATGCCAAATGCTCTTCCTCTCAGTGCTTTCAAAGCCCCTCTTCCCATTGGGCAGTTCCCGCCATGACGTCATCACCCCCCCTCCCTGAATACTGGTCCCTGATTGGCCGGTTTCTGTTTCCTTTATTTGGTTACGGAAGTGATGGTTGGGGATTTTTTTTTTTTTTTTTTTTTGTTTGTTATGGATGGAATGTGTTTTACGTTTTCTTCTCCGTGATTCTCTCTCTCTCTCTCTCTCTCTCTCTCTCTCTCTCTCTCTCTCTCTCTCTCTCTCTCTCTCTCTCTCTCTCTCTCTCTCTCTCTCTCTCTCTCTCTCTCTCTCTCTCTCTCTCTCTCTCTCATTAATCCAAAGTAATGCTGAGAGATTATGAGACGATGACGTGATAATCTCCTCTTCCTCCTCCTCCTCCTCCTCTTCCTCCTCCTCTTCCTCCTCCTCCTCCTCCTCTTCCTCTGCCAACTCCTAAAAACAATCTTCTCCCCTCTCATTCCTCTTTCCTCCTCTTCCTCTCCCTCTTCCCCTATCCTCTCTTTCCCAATCTTGCTCCTCTCCTTCCTCCTCTTATCTTCCTCCACTTTTCTTCCTCCTCCTTCTCTCCTCTCCTCCTCCATCTCCTTCCTTTCTTTATCTTATAATCACAACACAAAATCTGATATATTTAATGGCCGTAAAATTCTAAGACTCACCTCGATTATATCTTTAATTGAGTTGCGCTGATGGTAATAATATGTATTTAATTTTCATATATAAAGAAATAATATGTATGTCTGTCTGTATCTGTTGTCTGTCTAGTCTGTCTATATGTTTGTGTGTTTTCCTGTCTTCCTGCCTGTCTGTCTGTTTGTTTATCCTTTTCCCTGTTTGTCTGTCTGTATCTGTTCTAGTGGAGGTGATTATTATTTGCTTTGGATATATAAAAAAAAAACATTATGTCTCTCTGTCTGTTTCCTACACGTCTGTCTGTATCTCCTTGCCTGTCTATATGTTTGTGTTTCCCTGATTCTCTACCTGTCTGAATGTCTGTTGGTCTGTTTCAATGGGTGTCTGTCTACCTTTATAACTAAGAACTCTAATACATGTCAGAAAACTCATGTATCAAGACCACCACACAGGTAACACACGGTAAAAAAAACACTTCGTTGCAATGTCTTCGTTCAAACGTAATCACTCACGGAGCTTCGTCACCGTATTTCGTAAGCTTCATATCTATTTTTTTTTCATTTAATAATTCAATGTCCAGGGGGTCTAGTATACTTCCAGTCGTTTCGTTTCCACACTTTTATTATATTAACTTAGTCGGACCAGCAGCGGCGGCAACTTGAATATTTACTGTCTTTCCATTATTTATCATCGGCGTCAGAGGCATCAAGATATATTCAGAGGTAGAGAATTTAGTGTGAGAGAGAAAACGTTGCTACAATCTCTCTCTCTCTCTCTCTCTCTCTCTCTCTCTCTCTCTCTCTCTCTCTCTCTCTCTCTCTCTCTCTCTCTCTCTCTCTCTCTCTCTCTCTCTCTCTCTCTCTCTCTCCCCTCCGTCACGGAAAACTATAAACGAAATGACTTCATGAACACACTACGTACATTCACGGCGTCTATACATAATCGCATCCCACTCATATTCGTAATCCTATTTTCACTTCACAATAGAGGAAATAATGG
This sequence comes from Eriocheir sinensis, assembly GCF_024679095.1. Lineage (NCBI taxonomy): Eukaryota > Metazoa > Arthropoda > Malacostraca > Decapoda > Varunidae > Eriocheir > Eriocheir sinensis. The sequence goes on from NW_026111907.1 coordinate 211,148, forward strand.
GACGCGAATCCGAGAGAAAAAAATAATACACTGGAAAATATTTTAAGATACACGACGACGAGGAGTATTAACAAGGATTGGAGGATATTACGTTACACACACACACACACACACACACACACACACACACACACACACACACGAAGAGCACCAGCTTCTTCACCAACACACAGCTCTTGCCTGACTGAGAGAGAGAGAGAGAATAATTGGTGCTGTGGTTACTCCTCTCCATCTCCTCTCCTCTCTCTCTCTCTCTCTCTCTCTCTCTCTCTCTCTCTCTCTCTCTCTCTCTCTCTCTCTTCCCACGCGGCCGGAAAATTCCCCCGGAGAAGCTGTTGATGGATGACGTGGAGAGTGAATGAAGAGGAGTAAAGAAGGTAGGAAAGAAGGAGGCAGGAGAGAGGGAGAGAAGGAGGGAGAGAGAGAGGGAGGGAGGGAAGGAGGGAGAGAGAGAGCGAGAGATGGATGAGAAGGGTAAGTAACGAAGTGAGCAGCCGAAGGCGAACGGAGAAGATGAAGATGGAGGAAGTGAATGGAGGGAGGGAGGGAGGGAGGGAAGGGAAGGGAGGGAAGATTGGGAGAGAAAATTATCCCACTCTCTTTTTTATACAAGCGAAGGAGAAGAGACGGAAAAACAGTGAAAATTATACCATTGATGAGAGAGAGAGAGAGAGAGAGAGAGAGAGAGAGAGAGATACACAGTACGACGTCGTTCGCTCTTGCTCACAAACAAAGACTACAAAGTTAATTAAAACGGTCATAAACTCCCTCATTTGTACTCTCTCTCTCTCTCTCTCTCTCTCTCTCTCTCTCTCTCTCTCTCTCTCTCTCTCTCTCTCTCTCTCTCTCTCTCTCTCTCTCTCTATCTCTCTCTCTCTCTCTCTCTCTCTCTCTCTCTCTCATGTGCCCATTAAACTGAACGGACTTACAGAAACACAAATGGAGTTTTACAATGATATTATTCTTCACTTTAACTCATTGCTGTGAAGAAGGGAGGGAAGAAGGGAGGGAGAGGGAAGAAGATAGGGAGCAATGAAGGAAAGTAGAATATTCGAAAAAGAGGAGAGAAGGAAAGAAGGGAAGGCGAGCGGGATAAAGAGGAAAGTAGGGAGTAGAGAAGGGAAGGAGAAGGGGAAGAAAGAGGAGAGTAAGGAGGAGAGGAAATGAGACAGGGAAAGAAGCAAAGGATGAACGGGGAAATGAGGGAAGTAAGGAGGAAAGAAAGGAAGGAGAAAAGGAAGAAAGAGGGGAGTAAAGAGCAAAGAAAAGGAGATAGGGGGAAAGAAGGAAAGTGTTGTCTCCTTTGCTGTAAAAAAAAACAAGAAACGAGGGAGAAAAGAAGAACGAAAGAAAGGAAAGAATAGAAAAAATGGGAAGAGGAGGAAAAGAGGGAAAAGGGGAGGAAAAAGGGACGAAGATAAAGGGATGAACAAAAGGCAGGTCATGAAAAAACAAATACCACTCGTTATCTTCTTATCTATTATTACGTAGACTTTCAACACATTATTATGATAAGTAGATTAGTGAATGTGGTGAAAAACGAAGCCGCTCTCCCCCCCCTTCTCCCTCTCCCTCTCTCTCTCTCTCTCTCTCTCTCTCTCTCTCTCTCTCTCTCTCTCTCACGGCAATGAAATATGAATAAGATTAAAACATGGCCAATTGATTGATACTGGTTCCGTATGTGACATTTGTGGTTTGTTTATGAGTAGTGTTAAGAGGATCAAAAGGGACGTGTTTGTGTGTGTGTGTGTGTGTGTGTGTGTGTGTGTGTGTGTGTGTGTGTGTGTGTGTGTGTGTGTGTGTGTGTGTGTAGGAGAAATTTTGTGGGGAAAGATGTTCCAGAGAAATATTTTAGAGCCGAACATGGTTGTGCTCTCTCTCTCTCTCTCTCTCTCTCTCTCTCTCTCTCTCTCTCTCTCTCTCTCTCTCTCTCTCTCTCTCTCTCTCTCTCTCTCTCTCTCTCTCTCTCTCTCTCTCTCTCTCTCTCTCTCTCTCTCTCTCTCTCTCTCTCTCTCTCTCTCTCTCTCTCTCTCTCTCTCTCTCTCTCCTGTAAAATCCTCCTCCATTTGCTTCTCTTCACTGTGAGCACACGAAACGTCACACACACACACACACACACACACACGTACATATACAACCCACATAGCTATCCCTCCCCATCCCTTCCTATCTCTCCTTTCATCCCTCTCCCTTCTCCCCCTCCCTCTCTTCCTCTCCCTCTCTCTCCCCCTACATGTCACTCACCAATTCGCCTCGCCTCTCACCTTCCCCAAAGCCAATTACACCACCGTGACATGCTTCAACACCCACCTCTACCCACCTCCACCTCCACCACCCACCATCACCGTCTTCCACCCATCACCACCCATCACCCATCACCACCTCTACGCAATTCTCTCCTCCTGTACCTGTTCCTCCTTGTCTCTGTTCCTCTCCTCCTCCTCCTCCTCCTCCTCCTCCTCCTCCCTTTCATCCTCCACCTTCTTCCACCCATCACCATCACCTCTACGCAATTCTCTCCTCCTCTTCCTCTTCCACCTCCTCCTCCTCCTCCTCCTCCTCCTACTTTTCTTCTACCTTCTTCCACTCATCACCACCTCCTCTACGCAGTTTTCTCCTCCCCTTCCTCCTCCTCCTTATGTCTGCTCCTCCCCCTCCCTCCTCCTCCTCCTCTTCTACCTGTTGCGCCTTCACATTCCCTTAAAGGCGATAGGCAGTGAAATAAAGCGGAAAAGACAACCAAATGGCGTCTCCTCTGTTTTTTTTTTTCTCTCTCTCTCTCTGATGACTCTTCGTTTCTGGTTTTCATTGATTGGTTCCTGATCGTTTTCCTTCACGTGATAATGAAAGTGACATGTTGCAGCGTCTTTGTCTCTCTCTCTCTCTCTCTCTCTCTCTCTCTCTCTCTCTCTCTCTCTCTCTCTCTCTCTCTCTCTGGGTTTTTCTCTGATGCTGGTTTTGTTTGCTTTCTGGGGCTGTTTTGTGCTTATTTTCTGTCAGGTTTGTTTATTCTCTCTCTCTCTCTCTCTCTCTCTCTCTCTCTCTCTCTCTCTCTCTCTCTCTCTCTCTCTCTCTCTCTCTCTCTCTCTCTCTCTCTCTCTCTCTCTCTCTCTCTCTCTCTCTCTCTCTCTCTTATTGATACCCGTTGTTGTCAGCTTTTTAATAATAATATAAACGTGGCGTAAAAATAAAAATAAAAGAAACATTATCACTCATTTATTTATTTATTTCGACGCCGCAGAAAAATATCGTATTCCAGCGGCGAAGCGAAAAGACTCATATAATTTTCTATTTTTTATTCTTTATTCCAACCCACGGCGGCACATGAGGGAGAGAACAAAAAATAAAATTGTAAATAGTGGTCGGGATGCATTTTACCTTTTCACACACACACACACACACACACACACACACACACACACACACACACACACACACGCCATATACTCCCCACATACCCAATCCATCCCTTCCTCGGTCTCTCTTCCTCTCTCTCTCTCTCCTCTTCCACTTTCTCATACTTCCTATTCCCCTCCCTTCCTTTTCCTCCTCCTTCCTCTGTCTCTCTCCCTCTCTCTCCTCTTCCACTTTCTTATACTTCCTATTCCTCCTTTTCTCTTCATTTTCCTCCCCCTTCCTCTTCCTCACACTTCCTATTCCTTCCTTCCCCTTTCTATTCTTCTCTTCTTATTCCTCATCCCTCCTTCATCTCCCGTCCTCACCCTCTCTCTCTCTCTCCCTCCTCCATCCCATCCCTGCCTCACCCAATCTCTCTCCCTCCCCCTCTCTCCTATGCCTTCCTCTCCAAGCACACACACACACACACACACACACACACACACACACACACACACAAACAAACACGCAGACAGGTAAGTGTGTACACCTGGCCAAAACTGAGGTGGCAGCACAAACACGTTGGCCCTCATTACACTAATTGGACGTTTATTGCCCAGGTAAATAAGCAATTAAGAGGGTCACCTGCCCACCGGCCCAGGTGAAGCATTAGCCCCCACTTTGTAATTGTCAACACCGTCAATAGTCTTTCGAATTTGGTGTTGGTGGTGGTGTTGTTTTAAGTGGTGTTGATTTTTTGAAGGAGGTGAGTTCGTACTACTGTCCTTTTTTTTCTCTTTTTTTTATAACAAAGGAGACAGCTCAAGGGCACAAAAAAAAAGGAAACAATAATAATAAAAAAAAAAGCCCGCTACTCGCTGCTCCTAAAATGAATCCCAAAAGGTGGCCGAAAGAGGGGTCAATTTCGGGAGGAGAGGTGTCCTGATACCCTCTAAACGCCCTCTTATTTGTTACTGTTGCTGTTGTCGTTTGAAAGAGAGGTTTGGATTCCTTTGTATGAGCGTGTGTTTGAAATCTATATATAAAAAAAAGTGGTTTATAGTTGTTAATGTATGTGATTTTCTTCTTTTTCTAATCCCTTTAAAATATCTTCAGTCTTTTACTTTTTTTCTATCTCTAAAACCTTCTCTTCTTGTTTTTTTTTTGGGGGGGGGGAGGAAGGTGAATTCGTGCGTACGTGTGTGTGTTTGAAATATATAAAAAAAAAGCTGCTTCTTGTGTATCAATAGTTTTCTTTCATTTCACCTTCATAAAAAAACTACTGTCCTCCTTTCTCTCTCTCTCTCTCTCTCTCTCTCTCTCTCTCTCTCTCTCTCTCTCTCTCTCTCTCTCTCTCTCTCTCTCTCTCTCTCTCTCTCTCTCTCTCTCTCTCTCTCTCTCTCTCTCTCTCTCTCTCTCTCTCTCCAAACAACCTCCTCCTCTCACTCACTCCACGCACAGGACGTTAATACCTGAACACAAAAAGAAAAAAAAGAACACCGATACAAGTGGCTTCCTGTTATGACTGTACACAATTTCCTTTTAATTACAACCTCTTAAGAAAATACTCTCCTCCTTCCTCTCTCTCTCTTCTCTCTCTCCAAGCAACCTCCTCCTCTCACTCACTCTACGCACAGGACGTTAACACCTGAACACAAAAAAAAGATAGGAACAGCCATACAGGTGAGCTCTTAAGAAACTACCCTCCTCCTTTCTCTCTCTTTTTCTCTCTTTCCAAGCAACCTCCTCCTCTCACTCCCTCCACGCACAGGAAGTTAACACCTGAACATACACACACACACAAAAAAAGAACAGCGATAACATGTCAATAGGTGCCACTCAACGGAAGAATGAAACACTGTCCACTTAAGCCAAGCACCGTCACACACACACACAAACACACACACACGCGCGCGGGAGATCAAAACACGCGAAGATTAAACACTCAAGATAAACAAACACGATAAAAAATAGGTATGTGTGAAAGGCGCCTCTTGAAACACTGGATTTACACGTTTTTCATATAGTTTCCTTTTGTTTTAAGTCTGTTTCTCTTGAGTTTCGTCCTTGTTGTTTCCTGTTTCGCTTCGCTTCACCAGCACTGTTATTTTTGTTTCCCGTATTAAAAGGATTAGGAAGGAGGAAGAGGATGAGGAGTAGGAGTAGGAGGAGGAGGAGGAGGAGGAGGAGGAGGAGGAGGAGGAAGAGGAGGAGGAGGAGGAGAGGTCTAACTAACTGCTCACTGTCAAGCCAACACAGTAACTGACCTCGCTGCCTCTGATCAGAAATGCTCCCTCTTCTCCCTCCCTCTTTCCCTCCCTCTCCCTGCCTCAGCCTGCCTCTTTTCCTCCCTCCCTATCTCCCTCCCACCCTCCTGTCGCAGCCTCACTCACTCACTCTCCCTGTATTTATCGCTTTTTGTATCTCTCCCTTTCTCGCTTTCCTCCCTCTTCCTATGCAACCACACAATAGTAATAATCACAAACGTACCAGATCACACTCACTCCCTCTCTCTCTCTCTCTCTCTCTCTCTCTCTCTCTCTCTCTCTCTCTCTCTCTCTCGGTTCCTCCCCTCTCGTTGATAACAGGAAGAGATAACGGAGATAAAAGGGACGGGAGAGATAAGGAGTGATTCGATGTGTCGCGGCCGGTTGACACAAAATATTTACTCAGATTACACAATGATGCCAAAAAGTGCGCAGGTGCAAAGTGGAGTAAAGGAGAGGATGTTAGACGTACTGCCTACCTGTCTGCGCCTACCTGTGCGTGCGTGTGTGTGTGTGTGTGTGTGTGTGTGTGACTAATGAGTTCAGTTGCTAAAAATATATGGAAAAGAGATGTGGGAGAGAGATAGACAGACAGACAGACAGACAAACAAACAAACACAGATAGCAAAGCAGGCACATAGACAGGTAGAAAAAAAGGGAGGGTGATTTTTTTTTAGAGCAAATCACTAAAATAAAATAAAATAGGCGAAGAAATAACTTTGACAACAACAACAACAGTAACAACAACAACAACAACAACAACAATAATAATAATAATAATAATAATAATAATAATAATAATAATAATAATAATAAAATCGCAACCAAATCGGGCAAAGCTGTTTAGATGTTTTATGAGCAGGCGAGGCGGTTGTCAAGGTAGCGAGAGAGAGAGAGCGACTACACACACACACACACACACACACACACACACACACACACACACACACACACACCTCGCAGGTAAAATCAGGTTAATTCATTAGTGGCTTTGTTTATTATGATGCACAACACCAATGGCCGGCGGCTCCACCTTAATTCCTGTTTGTTGTTTGTCTGTTTACTGTAGCTTAAGTTTCCGTTATGTGCGCGAGGATTACGTTATAAGTGTGAGGTGTTGGGGAACTCAAAACCGGTGCAGTTTTGTTTTATTTTATCTGTTTTTATTTATTTTATTTTTATTGGTCAGTTGAGAAGTCTTGCTATCAACTCTTTTTTTTTTTTTTTTTCCTTTAATAAATAAGGAATTATGTGGATTTTTTTTTTTTTTTTTTTTTTGCGTATGGGAAAACTATCTATTAACTTACAATCAATATTTATTTTCTGTATTATTGTTATTTACTTATTATTTTTTATCTACTATCTACTACTCTTCTGGGCTTTATTAAATTTCAAACACTACTTTGAAGCATGTTTTTTTTTTTTCGTTTTTGAGTCACTGAACCATCTTTTCTTTTTTAATAAATCGGAAAAAAAACGAAGAGAAACTAAACCAATTATGACGCTCGAGTAATAAAAACTTGTTCCATTATCCTCACATCTTCAAACTTTTTTTTCTCTTTATAAACTAATCTGTAAAATGTCTCTATATACTTCTACTCTCTACAAACCTCTTTTTATCTTTCATCTCTATCCTCTCTCACTAGTAATCTCTTTTAAAATCCTTCCTTTCATGCAGACTTCTTATGTTCTTATATTACAAAAAAAGCTCTTCCCTTCAAACACAAGAGCAAAATATACCTCTTCATATACTTCAACTTCCCTTTCATATTCTCGCTCGCTCGCAATCTCTTCTCGTTTATAATACTTCCATTTCGTGCGATATTAAAAAGCAGCTCTTCCCTTCAAACACAAGATCAAAATGGCCATATGTATTTTAACTCTGTTCATATAATTCTACTTTCCGTTAATATCATCTCTCGCTCGCAATCTCTTCTCGTTTATAATATTTCCATTTCGTGCGATATTTCAAAGCAGCTCTTCTCTTTAATCAGACTAATGCTGCATATCCATCCGTACACTTTAACTATATACAAACAAATTTATCTCCATTTTACAGCATCCATCGCTCGTAATCTATTTTCGTTTGTAAGCTGCGCCTTTCGATATTTCAAAACAACTATTCCTTTCGATCAAACTTGCAAAATGTCCGTAAATACTTTGACTCTTTTCATATACTCCTACCTTCATTTTATCCTCTCTTGCTCGTAATATCCTTTCTTTTGTTCGCTCGTAATCTATTTTCGTTTGTAATCTGTCCCTTTCGATATTTCAAAGCAACTATTCTTTTCAATCTAACTTGCAAAATGTCCGTAAATACTTTGACTCTTTTCATATACTTCTACCTTCATTTTTTATCCTCTCTTGCTCGTAATATCCTTTCTTTTGTAATCCTTCCCTTCTGAGCGATATCACAGAGCAGTCATCTCTAAACACACTCGCTAAATGTTCGTATATACTTTGAGTCTATTCATATACTTTTACCTTTATTTTTTATCCTCTCTTGCTCGTGATATCCATTCTTTTGCAATCCTTCCACTCCGAGCGATATCACAGAGCAGTCTTTCTCTTTAAACACACTCGGTAAATGTTCTTATATACTTAATTCTTTCCATATACTCTCACATTCCTTTTATATCATCACTCGCGCGTAATACTGGTTTGGTATCCTTCCATTCCGAGCGATATCACAGAGCAGTCTTTCTCTTTAAACACACTCGGTAAATGTTCTTATATACTTAATTCTTTCCATATACTCTCACATTCCTTTTATATCATCACTCGCGCGTAATACTGGCTTGTAATCCTTCCTTCCGCGCGAGATTACAGTTTTGCTTCCTTGATTAATTCCCGCTAAGAAGCCTTTCGGGAGCCGCGTCTATTTTTGTGTTCACGGTGAGGGCTTCAGTTGCCACTCTTCCTGAACTATCCTACACACAATACGAATACTCCTCACCCTACTTACTTATACCTCTACATCACCTCAGGTCAGCATTATTGGACATTTGCGCTTTTCATATCAGCTGATTACTAAAGGTCAAAGAGGTTAATCTGGTTCTAATGAGTGTTCTTTTAGTTTCACGTTAAAGAATAAGGCTCAAACTACAACCAGGGCCATAAAATTAATCCTAAAAATGCCCCAAACTCCCTACGAAAGCCTTGTCAAATATGTGAACTAGGGCAACGAAATGTTTGGTAATGCGCCCTCAGTCCTTCACTACCCCTCACTCTCACTTCCCCTTACATCACCATAACTACCAGCGTTGTCAGATTGTCGTACTCTGTCACATTTATCATTTTCAAAACTCTCGTACCTATACAAATAACGATCAAAATTTAAAGTTATCGTTGAAACTGTTAAATAGCGATGGTTTTCTTTCATGTTTCCAATAGTTATGTGTCGGAAACTAGGAAAATGTAATGTGATGAGTACGATACTTTGGCAACGCTGCTTACTACCTCTATATTACCCTCACACCTTACCCCGTATATCACCCTTAGTACCTCTACATTACCCCTCACACTCACCCTTACCCCGTACATCACCCTTAGTACCTCTACATTACCCGTCACGCTCACCCTTACCCCGTACATCACCCTTAGTACCTCTACTCTATCCCTCTATATTCTTCGCCCTCACCCACCGTTGTCAGATTATCGTACTCAGAGCCTCGTATTTACCGGTTTCTGAGCCATAGCTATTGACAAAAAACACCGATAATTAACCATTTTAACGATAACTAAATATGAAGGCAGTTATCGGGGTCGAGGAGGCTGTTTTGGGGTCGGAAATCGGCAACAATAGGATGCTGAGTACGACAATCTGGCAACGTTCCCCTTATCCCTCCCCTCATTCTTACTAAATCCACAATAACTATCAAGGCCTCTAGGAACTGCTGTGTCTTTAATTTATCCTTCCACTATAACTTTAATGCCATGTTGTTTTTATTAGTGTTTCCCTTTACTGTTTCCGTTTGTGGCTATGGTGTGAAGAGAGGTATGTAAAGTTTTTTTTTTTTTACAACAAAGGAGACAGCTCAAGGGCACAAAAAAGGAAACAATAATAAAAAAAGCCCGCTACTCGCTACTCCTGCAAAGAATCCAAAGAGGTGTGTGTGTGTTTGTGTGGATGGAGAAGGGGCAGGTGTCCTCGTATGGTTGGGTGTAAGGTGTGTGTACGTGTGTCTATAGAGCACGTGTTTGTTTGTGTATGTATGGCTAAGGTTTGGGATGCTGTGGAAAGAATTTATAGATTGGTTGGATAATGTGCTTGGTTGTAAAGGAGGGTTTCAAGGGTGTTTCTTTGTTGTTTTTTGTGTGTCTACTAAGCATATGTTTGTAGGTGTAAGTTAAATATATTGAAAGAAGTGATAATAGTGTATAAAAGCCACACACACACACACACACACACACACACACCTCACACACACACACACACACACACACACACACATCAATAATAACACACACACATCACACACTCTCCTTTCCTCTTCCCTGCAACAAACACCACACACACATACCCCCACACACCCTCCCTCTTTTCCCCTGCACTCCACTCACACACACACACACACACACACACACACACAGGAGAAGACAAAGACAAAAGTGCAAGAGACGTGAGATATAAAAATCTTTCAGTGCCGGACACTCATGCAATAAACACCAATAAGGGAAAAAGTTGCGCCATAATACCTCGCAGAACCTTCGTGATGTTGAAATTGATAAATTCTTGCCATCACCCCCTCTCAATCCCCTCTCCTCTCCCTCCTCTCTCTCTCTCTCTCTCTCTCTCTCTCCTCTCTCTCTCTCTCTGCCTCTCTCTCCAGGCCAGGAAAAATGTGTTCCATTATGAAACTAGAAGACATAGTCAAACTTTCTCTCCTTTCCCTGGCCTCCCTTGAGATATGGGACTAGTTTGAGAGAGAGAGAGATGGTGGTAGAGACTGATAGAGATCTGGAAAAAAAGGTGCAAATTACTGTATACCAAACTAAACACGACATAGCTAAAATATAAGTAAAGGAAAGGAGGAGGAGGAGGAGGAGGAGAAGGAGGAGGCAAGAGGGAAGAAAGAAAGAACAGAAGAAGAAGAAAGAGGAGGGTGGAACTGAAGAAGAAGAGAGAAGAGGAGGAGGAGACAGGAGGGGGCAGGAGGACAGGAGAGCCTGAAAGTAAAAAGGCAAAGCAGTGAGTGGAAAGAAACAGGAAAAATAAAATGGTACACTGAAGAATTTAGAAGAATTGAAGGTTGCGAAGAGAAGAAAGGAGAACACCAGCAAAGAAGGAAACACGCACGGGTGAAAAAAAAGAAAAAAAAGGAAGATGAAATGAAAAATATTTAAGAAGAAAGAGAAGACAAGGAAGATTAAAAAAGAAAAACAAAAAGAAAAAGAAGAGGAAGAGTAAAAAGATTAAATGTCAAAAGGAAAAGAAACATTACAGGGAAAAATAAAATAAGAAGAAAAAAATAAACAAAGAAGAAGAGAAGGAAGAATGAGGTAGAGGAAGCAAGAAGAAAGACAAAGACACAGGAAAACGTGATGGTACATAGAGTCCATTCATTCACCTCACCACCACTCACCTACACACCACCAGGGGCAAATAAACAGAGGCTGCAGACACTCACATAATTTGATTTGGCAAGATTTGGAGGCAAATGTTTCATAAATCTGCCACTCAGGGGTCACCAGAATGAGACATTTGACAGGACAGACAGACAGAGGACACATAAGATAGCTAGCTTCATTTTTCCTTCCTATTTCCCATTCTTCTCTCCTCACGTAAACAGATAACAGACAGATTGCAGTCAGACAAAAACAGACTACTGCCACAGACAGAAACAGAGGATACAGACAGGATCCCTTCCTATTTTCTGTTTTTCACCCCTCTTTCCTCAGACACAGACAGTATTGGTCATCAGACACACACAGACAAATATACAGACATTTCCCTATTTTTTCCTTTCCGCCCCATTGAAACAGACAAGAGAGAGATAATACACACACAAAATACACACATACACAAACAGACAGAGACATGATAGAAAGACAAGACAGACAAGATAAGAGAAACAGACACACACACACACACACACACACACACACACACACACACACACACACATACGCCTCGGGATCTCTATACATTGACTCCGGTGATTTATCTCCTTTCTTCCTTTCCTACTATCCACTTCCTTCATCACTACTCATTTCTCTCCATCTCCTCTTCCTTTCCTCTCTCCTTCCTCTCTTCTTTCCCCTTTCTAGTATTTCTTCATCCTTAACTTCCTCCCTCTTCCTAACCCATCTTCCTTTCTCCTGTACTGCTCTCCCATTCCCCACCTACCTCTCTCCTCTTCCCCTTCCTCATCTCTCTTCCCTTCCTTCTATCCTCTTTTATCCCCACCTCATCTCTCCTGTATATTTCGTCCTTCTCTCCTACTTTCCCTTTATTCCTACCGTTCCTATCCCAATTCCCTACCTCTTTCTTTTCCCTGCTCCTCTTCCTTCCGCTTCTTCCTTTACTCTCTCCCTTCTCTCTTTCCCCTTCACCCCTCCTTCAATCTTTCTTCCTACTCTGCTAACTCGTCTTCACTATATGTCTCCTGTCCTCCTTCCTCCTCCTCTCTCCCTCTCTCCCTCAATCCCAGATGTCACCTGCTGAGTAAGTTCCATCTCATCCCTCACTCATGTTCATGATGATTTTCCGAAAGGGTCTGAGGGAGAGATGGAGATGGAGAGAGAGAGATCGGGAGAGATTGTATGAGATCGGGAGAGATTGAGAGATAGAGAAGAGGAGAGATTGCAGATCGGGAGTGATGAGAGAGAGAGAGAGAGAGAGAGAGAGAGAGAGAGAGAGAGAGAGAGAGAGAGAGAGAGAGAGAGAGAGAGAGAGAGAGAGAGAGAGAGAGAGAGGAGAGAGAGAGAGAGAGAATGGAAGGACGAGGAAGGGAACGAAAAAGATGAAGGAAGGAGGGAAATGATATAGGAGAGAAATGAAAGGATAAAGACATGGAGAGATAGGAGATAGAGCGAGATAGGATAGTAGATAGATGCGAGAGATAGAGAGATAGTAGGCGACCTGGAGTAAGATAACGATGGAGATGGAGAGTAGAGAGACAGATAACTGAGATCAGAAGATGGGCAGTAATAAAGAGATGAAGATACAAAGAGAGCAGAGATAAGATAAACGAAAGGTAGGAAGTGATAAATAGATAGGAGATAATTGGACGAAAAGATCGAAGAAGAACACAGAGAGATGAAGACGATAAAAGAAGATGAAAGGAGGAGGTAAAGAAAAGGAGGACAGAAAGAGAAGACAAAGATGAAGAAAGAGGAAAATGGTGATGAAAATACAGGAAAAACAAAATGGAAATGAGAGAAAATAATAAAAGAAGTAAGAAAACAAAAACAAAAAAATTAATAGGTATTGAAAAATGGGCGGTGAGAGAGGAGAGAGAGAGAGAGAGAGAGAGAGAGAGAGAGAGAGAGAGAGAGAGAGAGAGAGAGAGAGAGAGAGAGAGAGAGAGAGAGAGAGTCTGACGAGATAGTTGGTTGATGGGCGTCATAAAAAGAAATGGGCAGTTAGAAAATGATGTGTCGTATGAATAGAAGGAGGAGGAGGAGGAGGAGGAGGAGAAAGATGAGGAAGATAAAGAGTAAATCAAGAAAGAGGAGGAAGAGGAAATAAAGAATGGTCAAAGAGAAGAAAATGCGCGGTAGAAGAGAAGGATGCCGATTAAAAAGAAGAGGTTAAAGAAGATGAATGAGAAGGAAGGAAGAGGAAGAGGAAAACCAAGAGGAAACTGTAAGCGGTGGACGAAGAGAAAGAAAACAAACAGGACAAGATGAAGATGGACGAGTTAAGGAGAGAAGGAAGAGGAGATAGAAGAAAATGAAGAGGAAGAAGAAGAAGAGGAGGAGAGAACGTAAGGAACAATAACAAAAATGAAGAAAGAAAATTAAAACGTAGAAAAAAAGAATACAAGAAAAGAAAAAAAGAAAGAAATAGAAAAAAGTACTTGTAGACAAAGGGAAAGAGGAGGAAGAGAAGAGGGAAAGAAAAACAGCAAGAAAGAGAAACAGTGACAAAGGCGAGAATAAAGAACAGGAGAAGGGTAAATAAAGTAAAGGAACACACACACACACACACACACACACACACACACACACACACACACACACACACACACACACACACACAGGAGGGAAGATACGTCAGAAAACAAGGAGATAAGACAAAAGAGGTGTCAAGAGAGAGAGAGAGAGAACAACGAAACAAATAGCAATCAACAAGAAAACAAACAACAATACTTAAAAGAAAAATAAATAAACAAGAAAAAAACGAATAAAAGGAAACATCACCTGAAGGAACTCAAACACCAAATTATTAAAAGAAAACAAAAGCAAAACATATCATAAAAACTCTTACTAAACACAGAGACACATAAACAAACAAAACAAACAACAACACCAACAAACACACACAAACATCAAAACAAAAACACACATTCACTCACCCACAGCAAAACAAAACAACAAAAACAAACATATGAAAATATATGAAAAAAATACCAAAAAAACACCTCATCAGCCTTTTTCAGCGAAGCCTTTAAAATACAAGCAGGAGGGGAGGGGGGGGAGAGGGGCATCCAAAGAAAAAACGAGGGAAAACAAATGAGAGCCCTCAGCTCCTCATGTTGAAGGCGAGGAAGAGTGGGAATGACCTTAAGGGAGAAGGAGGAAAGGAGGAAGGAGGAGGGAGGAAAGGGAAGGAAGGGAAGGAAGGAAGGAAGGGGAAGTAAAAAGAAAGGAAGAAGGGAAGTAAGGGAAGGAAGGAAGGATGGAGGGAAGGGGAGTGTAGGAAGACACGAAGAGGGAAGGAAGGGAAAAGGAAGGAAAGGGAAGGGAATGAAGGGGACGGAAAGGAAAGGGAATGAGAGAAAAGAGGATGAAAAGAAAAGGGAAGGAAGGGAAGGAAAAGGAAGGAAAAGCATGGGAACGAAATGGAACAGACGGGAAGGAGGGAGGTGGAGTAGAAAGGAAAAAGGAAGATAAATACAAGGAGGAGGAAGGAAGGAATGAAGAGGAGATGAACAAGGATGGGAATGGAGGAAAAGGAAGAAAGGAAGAGATTGAATGGAAGAAAAGGAAAGGAAAGATGAAATACAATAGAGGGAGGAAAGGGAGGAATGAAGAGATGAATGAAGAGAAGGAAATGGAGGAAAAGTTGAAGATCCGTCAGGAGGAAGGAGGAATGGAGGAATAAGAAGGGAAAGGAAGGAAGAGAGAGGGAGGAAAATAGACGAAGGAAAGGAGAAGGAGAGAGAAAGATAAAAGAGAAGTAGCACAATAATACCATTCCACACACACACACACACACACACACACACACACACACACACACACACACACACACACACACACACACACACACACACACACACAGGTCATATGATGGATGGACTTGCTATGAAAAGAAAATAAAATAAATGAAGCTCAGTGAATTAATATAAAGAAAAAATAACACCATGTTTGCTGTGAGGAAAAATCTTCCTCTCTCTCTCTCTCTCTCTCTCTCTCTCTCTCTCTCTCTCTCTCTCTCTCTCTCTCTCCCGATGGTAAACTCAATCATTAATTCAGAGATCAGAAAGATGTATCGAAAACTAGAATGAAAATATGAAACACCCCTCTCTCTCTCTCTCTCTCTCTCTCTCTCTCTCTCTCTCTCTCTCTCTCTCTCTCTCTCTCTCTCTCTCTCTCTCTCTCTCTCTCTCTCTCTCTCTCTCTCCCCGTCGGCCCAGGAATTAATGGTCAGAGTCCCTGTCCTAGTAACTGGCGTCTCATTTACAAGACATGGAGAGATAGAGCGATAGTAGATGGTAGATAGTAGATAGATGGAGAGATAGAGAGATAGTAGGCGACCTGGAGTAAGATAACGATGGAGATAGAGAGATATAGAGAGACAGATAACTGGAGAGACTGTAGAAGATGGGCAGTAATAAAGAGATGAAGATACAAAGAGATAGAGATAAGAGATAAACGAAAGGTAGGAAGTGATAAAACAGATAGGAGATAATTTTGGACGAAAAGACGAAGAAGAAATAGACAGAGGAAAGATGAAAGACGAGCAAAGAAGATGAAAGGAGGAGGTAAAGAAAGGAGGACAGAAAGAGAAGACAAAGAGATGAAGAAAGAGGAAAATGGTGATGAAAATATGGTAAAAAAAGGAAAACAAATGGAAATGAGAGAAAATACAAAAAGAAGCAAGAAAAAACAAAAAAACAAAAAAAAATTAATAGGTATTGAAAAAAAAGTGTGAGAGAGAGAGAGAGAGAGAGAGAGAGAGAGAGAGAGAGAGAGAGAGAGAGAGAGAGAGAGAGAGAGAGAGAGAGAGAGAGAGAGTCTGAATGGGAGATAATGGTTGATGGGGCGGTCATAAAAAAGGAGAAAATGGGGCAGTTAGAAAATGATGTGTCGTATGAATAGGAAGGAGGAGGAGGAGGAGGAGGAGGAGAAAGATGAGGAAGATAAAGAGTAAATCAAGAAAGAGGAGGAAGAGGAAATAAAGCAATGGTCAAAGAGGAAGAAAGTGAACAAAAGTGGTAGAAGAGAAGGATGATTAAAAAGAAGAGGTTAAAGAAGATGAATGAGAAGGAAGGAAGAGGAAGAGGAAAACCAAGAGGAAACTGTAAGCGGTGGACGAAGAGAAAGAAAACAAACAGGACAAGATGAAGATGGACGAGTTAAGGAGAGAAGGAAGAGGAGGAGGAGAAGAAAATGAAAGAGGAAGAAGAAGAAGAGGAGGGAGAGAAGAACGTAAGGAACAATAACAAAAATGAAGAGAAAAGAAAATTAAAACGTAGAAAAAAAAAGAACATACAAGAAAAGAAAAAAAGAAAGAAATAGAAAAAAAGTACTTGTAGACAAAGGAAAGAGGAGGAAGAGGAAGAAGAGGGGAAAGAAAAATAAAAGAAGAAAGAGGGAACAGTGACAAAGGCGAGAATAAAGAACAGGAGAAGGGTAAAATAAAGTAAAGGAACACACACACACACACACACACACACACACACACACACACACACACACACACACACACACACACACACAGGAGGGAAGATACACGTCAGAAACAAGGAGACAAGACAAAAGAGTAAAAATAAGAGAGAGAGAGAGAGAGAAACAACGAAAACAACAGCAATCAACAAGAAAAACAAAACAACAATACTTAAAGAAAAATAAATAAACAAGAAAAAAAACGAATAAAAAAGGAAAACATCACCTGAAGGAACTCAAAACACCAAATTATTAAAAAGAAAACAAAAAGCAAACATATCATAAAAAACTCTTAACAGCAACACAGACACATAAACAAACAAACAAACAACAACACCAACAAACACACAAACATCAAAACAAAAACACACATTCACTCACCCACAGCAAAACAAAAACAACAAAACAAACATAAGACAGAAAAATATATGAAAAAAAAATACCAAAAAAAACACCTCATCAGCCTTTTCAGCGAAGCCTCCCTTTAAAATACAAGTGGCGGAGGGGAGGGAGGGGGAGAGGGGGCAGCAGCCAAAGAAAACGGAGGGAAAACAAATGAGGCTTCTCCCTCATTCCTCATGTTGAAGGCGAGGAAGAGGAATGACCTTTAAGGGAGAGAAGGGAGGAAAGGAGGGAAGGAGGGAGGGAGGGGAAAGGGAAGGGAAGGGAAGGCGAAGGGAAGGAAGGGGAGAAGTAAAAAAGAAAGGGAAGAGAAGGGAAGTAAAGGGAAGGGAAGGGAAGGGATGGGAGGGAAGGGGAGGGGAGGGGAGGATAATGGAAGGGATGGGAAGGGAAGGGAAAGGGAAGGAAAGGGAAGGGAATGAAGGGTACGGAAAGGAAAGGGAATGAGAGAAAAGAGATGAAAAAGAAAAGGGAAAGGAAGGGAAGGGAAAAGGAAGGGAAAGAAGGGGAATGAAATGGAACAGACGGGAAGGGAGGGAGGTGGAAAGAAAGGGAAAAAGGGAAGATAAAATACAAGGGAGGGAGGAAAGGAAGGGAATGAAGAGAGATGAATAAAGGGATGGGAATGGAGGAAAAGGAAGAATGGAAGAATGGAATGGAAGAAAAGGAAAAAGGGAAAGATGAAATACAATAGAGGGAGGAAAGGGAGGGAATGAAGAGAGATGAATGAAGAGAAGGAAATGGAGGAAAAAGTTGAAGAGATCCGTCAGGAGGGAAGGGAGGAATGGAGGAATAAGTAAAGGGAAAGGAAGGAAGAGAGAGGGAGGAAAAATAGACGAAGGAAAGGGAGGAAGCGAGAGGAGAAAGATAAAAAGAGTAGCACACACACACACACACACACACACACACACACACACACACACACACACACACACACACACACACACACACACACACACACAAACACACAGGTCATGATGGATGGACTTGTTATGAAAAGGAAAATAAAATAATAATAAATGAAGCTCAGTGAATTAATATAAAGAAAAAAAATAACACCATAAGCCATTAGTGAGGAAAAGTCTCGCCCTCTCCCTCTCGCTCTCCCTCTCTCTCTCTCTCTCCCGATGGTAAACTCAATCATTAATTCAGAGATCAGAAAGATGTATCGAAAACTAGAAATGAAAACAGGAAACTCGCTCCATCTCCCTCTCCCTCTCTCTCTCTCTCTCTCTCTCTCTCTCTCTCTCTTTCTCTCTCTCTCTCTCTCTCCCCGTCGGCCTAGGAATTAATGGCCGTGAGTCCCTCGTCCTAGTAACTGGCGTCTCATTTACATTTCGGATGCGACCTTCTTGTAAATTTATTTGCCTTATAGCGTCAGCCTGTTGCGCCGAGGGAGGGGAAGGTGGGGAGGGAAAGGAAAGGGAAGGGAAAGGGTGGGGGAAATGGAGGGAAGGGACAGGAAAAGGGAAGGGAAAGGAGGAGAGGAAAAGGTTAAAAGGTAAGATGAATTGGAGTAGGGAAAAGAGGTATAGGGGAAGGGATAGGAAATAGAGAATAAGAAGAGGGAAAGTTAGGGAAGGTAGAGGGTAAGGAAGAGTCAGGAGAGGAAAAGGGAAGGGAAAGGAGGAGAGGAAAAGGTTAAAAGGGAAGATGAATTGGTGGAGGGCAAAGAGGTATTGGGGAAGGGATAGGAGATAGAGAATAAGAAGAGGGAAAGTTAGGGAAGGTAGAGGGTAAGGGAGAGTCAGGAGAGGGAAATGGAAGGGAAAGGAGGAGAGGAAAAGGTTAAAAGCGAAGAGGAATTGGTGTAGGACATAAAGGTACTGGGGAAGGGATAGGAAATAGAGAGTAAGGAGAGGGAAAGGGAGGCAAGGGAAGGGAGGAGAGGAAAAGGTTAAAAGCGAAGAGGAATTGATGGATGGCATAGAGGTACTGGGGAAGAGGTGGAAAGAAAGGAGAACGAAAAGATGAAATATGAAAAACAGTTGAAGTAGTAGAGAAAGTTAGAAGAATGGGAGAAGAAAAGGAAGGAGGGAAAAACAAAGAAAAGAGTGAATGGGGAAAGGAAAAAGGAATAGAATAACGAAAGGGAAGAAATAAAGGAGCAAAGGAAAGATAAAAAAAATGGAGAGAAAATCTGAAATATGGGAGAAAGTTGAAGTAGTAAAGAAAGTTAGAAGAATGGGAGAAGAAAAGGAAGGAGGGAAAAACAAAGAAAAGAGTGAATGGGGAAAGGAAAAAGGAATATAAGAACGAAAGGGAAGAAATAAAGGAGTAAAGGAAAGATAAAAAAAATGGAGAACGAAAAACTGAAATATCGGATAAATTTAGAGGGATGGGATAAGAAAAGAAAGAAGGGAAAACGAAGAAAAGCGTGCATGGGGAAAGGAATAGAAGAACAAAACGGAAGAAATATAGGAGGAAGTGAAGATGGTTGGATGTAGAAATGGAGATACGGAAATAGGGAAGAACGGAGGAAGAAATAAATGAGTGAAGGAAAAGAAAATAGGAGAGAGGAAAAAATATAAATAACAGAACAGAGAGACAGGAAAAAAACTGAAACACGCGGAGCTTAATAGCATTCACTTATACCATTTATAGATAGAATTCACCTCTCTCTCTCTCTCTCTCTCTCTCTCTCTCTCTAAATCTCAGAAAAGCCCAATAATTTACTCGAGCAATTTGCTGAAGCTCACCTCCATAATTTGATGTCTCTCTCCAATCGAAGGGAGGAGGAGGAGGAGGAGGAGGAGGAGGAGGAGGAGGAGAAGTGGGTAAACGTGAGTACCTATATGTCGGGTTAGTACGGAGATAAAAATGATAAAAGAGGTAAAAAATGAAGAGGAGAAGGAAGAGGAGGAGGAGGAAGAGGGGGAAGAGGAAGAGGAGGAAGAGGAATCGGGCAAGAGGGAAAATATATAATCAAAACTTTTCTCATCATTACTTAACTCTTGACTATGGAGGGTAAGAGAGAAAGATAAGAGGAAGGGAGAGAGGGAGAGAAAGAGAGAGAGAAAAGGAGAGATTTTATTACCAAGTTTATCTCTCTCTCTCTCTCTCTCTCTCTCTCTCCCCAGTCATTCATCTCTTTCTCCCTCCTTCCTCTTTTTCTCCACTCATCCCTTTCTTCTTTCCTTCCTCGATCAATCTCCTCTCCCTCCTTTATTCCTTTTCTTTATTCTCTTCTCCAGTCTCTCATTCCTTTTAACTGGTAACAACCTACTCCATCTCCATTTCTTCTCCTCCAATCTCTCTGCCTCTCTTTCTCTCTCTCTCCCTCTCGTCCTTCCTTCCTTTCCTTCCTCAAATCAAAACTTGGAAATTCTTTAAATAATCAATGAAGAGAAAGAAATAGGAAAACAAGAATAAATAACACAAACACACAAACACACAGACAAAACAAAACAAAAAAATAAGAAAAGATAATCAAAGAAGAGAAAAGGAAAGGAGAAGAGAAGAGAAGAGAAGAGAAGAGAAGAGAAGAGAAGAGAAGAGAAGAGAAAAGAAAATAGAAGAGGAGAGGAGGAGGAGGAGAGACGAGGAAAGGAGAGAAAAAAAAACGTTCCCCGAGTGAGGTAGGAGTTGTAGGGAAGGAGGATGAAGAGAATGAGAAACAGAAGGAAAAGGAGGAGGAGAAAAACGAAGCGCGGTAGAAGAAGAGAGAGGGGGTAGTAGTGGAGGGCCATTGCCACTAACCACTACCCACTAACCACTACATATCCGGGCCGGCAATCCCTCACAATGCCGCCCTTTACTTCCCTTTCACGGCGCAGGAAAAAACGAGACGAAGGAATCAATACTGGAACCGAAAGGAAAATAACGAATGCTTTATAATTCACCGCCATTGAGAGAGAGAGAGAGAGAGAGAGAGAGAGAGAGAGAGAGAGAGAGAGAGAGAGAGAGAGAGAGAGAGAGAGAGAGAGAGAGAGAGAGAGAGAGAGAGAGAGAGAGAGAGAGAGAGAGAGAGAGAGAGAGAGAGAGAGAGAGAGAGAGAGAGAGAGAGAGAGAGAGAGAGAGAGAGAGAGAGAGAGAGAGAGAAGGGGAAATAGAGAGGGAGATTAAACAAACTCCTGCATCGAGAAAAAAGAAACAAAAAAAAACTATAAACCAAAAAAATCCAAAAAAACACGAAAAAAGGGAAAAGAATAAGGAATAAAAAAGAAAAAGAAATAAAATTAGCCACACAGGTACACAGGTAAGTCACACACACGCACACACACACACACACACACACACACACACGTTTCCAGGTAACGACTAAAGCTTGAAGCGTTCCGACGTGGACCTCAACATGCAAACACTTACTGGCAGGTTGTTACGGAAGAGGGGGAGCTTTGATTGAGGAGGAGGAGGAGGAGGAGGAGGAGGAATAGAAGAGAAAGAGAAATATAGGAAAATAATGATGTAGTGTTAGCATTAGTTGTAATCGTAGTAGTAGTAGTAGTAGTAGTAGTAGAAAGCGTAACTAAATGTAGTGTTATGAGAAGTAAAATGTAAAGGAAGAGAAAGTGCCGGTATAAAGAGGAAAAGGAGAAGTAAAAATAAACAAGAATAAGAAAGAAAAAGAGAAAAGAGGAAGAAGAAGAGAATGCAAGCGAAGAAGGATGCGGTAAAAGATTAAAACGAGCAAGGAATAAAAAAAAAAAACAAGAAACAGGAAGAGGAAGAGGATGAAAGAGGAGGGAGTCAAGCGATATATACAAACACAAAACCCCGGCGGCGGCGGGGGAGGAGGAGGAGGAGGAGGAGGAGGGAAAAAAAGGAAGAAACTTAAAACCGAAATTCTTCCCAGAGCAAAAGTTTATATTCCCAAGGAAGACATAAATAAATACTGAAAATTTATGTTAAACGTTCTGACACACTCACATTTTTACCTCTCTCTCTCTCTCTCTCTCTCTCTCTCATAATGTTAAAAATACAAATAAATTCATCTAATACTATTTAATCATGCAGAAGATTGAATATGCATCACCACCACCATCACCACCACCACCATCGCCACCACCACCATCACCACCACTCCGGCTCAGGTGAAAATGGCGTCCACAACCAGAAAAATAATTACTGGCTTATATAATTCAGGTGAGGTCTGACACCTGTACAATTAAAATGACTGTGTGGGTATGAAGGTGTGTGGATATGTGTGTGTGTGTGTGTGTGTGTGTGTGTGTGTGTGTGTGTGTGTGTGTGTGCGTAATATGGAGTTGTGTGTGTATGTATGTGTGTGTATGTGTGTACGCTGTTGTTAGTATTGGTATGTGTGAATATGTATGCGTATATATGAATGTTTGTATGTATGTAGATATTATGTATGTGTGTATGTATATATGTATCACACTATACATACACATACATCATACATACCACCAACAAGAACAACAAGAATAACAACAACAACAACTCCAAACCTTCCCTAACCAGCATTACCCTTTCCATCATCCCTTTCCTCTCATCCTCCTTTCTCTCCCATCATCCAATCCCTTCTCTCTCCCTCCCTCCCTCCCTCTCCAACACGCGCAGCCTCACGTAATGTAATGTAAGAGAGAACATCCCTCTCACTGCATCCTTTTGTGTTTTGCATAGAAATGAGGGCGAACCGAGCCAAGGGAGAGGAAGGGAGAGAGAGAAGGGAGGGAAACAGCAATATCCAGTCAGATAGATAGTTGGGAACACACACACACACACACACACACACACACACACACACACACACACACACACAAACAACACACACACACACACACACACACACACACACACACACACACACACACACACACACACACACACACACACACACACACACACACACACACAAGTTGACAGATATACATACACATGAACATTGACGGAAAGAGGAAGGGAGGGAGAAAGGGAGAGAGGGAGGGAAAGAGGGAGGGAGGGAGGAAGGGAGGGAGAGAAAGATGAAAGAGATGGAGAGGGAGGGAAACTAGCAAAGACCATTACGTACACACACACACACACACACACACACACACACACACACACACACACACACACACACACACACACACACACACACATTCATTAACGAAAGCAATACAAGGACAGAATTAGAAAGTAAAAAAAAGCAGACACACACACACACACACACACACACACACACACACACACACACACGCACACGTCGAGTATTCATGATAGCGGACGGAATGAAATTACTTACAAAACTAAAGTGGAATAACGTGCGTGTGTGTGTGTGTGTGTGTGTGTGTGTGTGTGTGTGTGTAAACCCGCCTGCGCACACCCCCTACCCCCCTACTCCTCCTACCCTCCCTTCCCCCTACCCCCCAACCCCCGCCGACACGCATACACACACATATTACTTGGAATCTAACGGCAAATGAGATATCGAGGAAAAAAAATATCTTATACTAATTTAGATTACACAGCTAATGAGCAATCTCTCTCTCAGCTTATTTTATCTATCTATATTTATTTATCTATCTTTATCTATCTATCTATCTATCTGTCTATCTCTATCTATTTATATATCTATTTTATACCTTTAATATCCTAACCTAACCTAACCTAACCTAACCTAGCCATCACTTAATGCAACTACTACTACTGCTACTACTACTACTACAACAATTTATATTACTACTACAACTACTACAACAACAACTACCACTACCGCTTCACTCCTATTCCTACCATTATACATAAACAAAACACTAACAGGTACAATTAACTCGCCAGGTAAAGCCGTAGCGGACGCAAACAGCTGTAAACGTCCTGCTAAGAGGGAGGAGCACAAGAGGCCTTTTAGAGAGTCATATTGTCCGTAATGGCTAAGCTTCTTATCCTATTACTCTGCCCTTCCCTTCCCTTCCCTTCCCTTCCTTTCCCTTCTCCCTTTGTTCCTTGTGTTATTGTGTACGTGTTTGCGACTTTGCTCTGAATCTCGCACTCTGTCTCTCTGCTTCTCTATCCTTATATCTATCTGTCTGTCTATCCCTATAAACATACACACAAAATAACAGAAAAAAAAATCACCAAGCAAAAAAGCAACAAAATACCTAGCTGAAAAAAAATAAACAAAACAAAGATAAACACACACACAAACGAACAAAAAAAAACAAGCCACACAAGACCGCAAACAAAAAAAAAACAAAAAAAATAACAAAAAAAAAAAAAACGAATTAACAAAAAACATTCAAAAATAGAAAACAAGCAAAACCCATTCTTTCCACCGTGATAATTTCCCAAGGGCCGACGTGACAGTGTTTATTTTTCAACTTATTTCCTTTCATGTTAGTTAAAGAGAGAGAGAGAGAGAGAGAGAGAGAGAGAGAGAGAGAGAGAGAGAGAGAGAGAGAGAGAGAGAGAGAGAGAGAGAGAGAGAGAGAGAGAGAGATTGTATTACCTTCCCCTCGTTTACTTTCTTCTTTTTTTCAGCTTTTCCTCTATAAATATCGTTGTGGCTAAGCTCTTTATCTCCTTATTCTCCTCCTCTTTACCCTCCTTCTTATCTTCTTATTGTCCTCCTCCTCCTCCTCCTCCTCCTCCTCTTTTATCTCATTTTTCGTTTTCCTCATTTTTTTTTTAATGTTTCCTGTTTGCAAGTAATGTTTTGTGTGGCGTTCCCTGATGATGATGATGATGAAGATTCTCTCTCTCTCTCTCTCTCTCTATCTCACTCTCTCATCTGTATACATATTCATCATGTCTCTCATTCTTCTCTCTCTCTCTCTCTCTCTCTCTCTCTCTCTCTCTCTCTCTCTCTTACTGAGGCGTGTGTTTGGAAGAGACTTGAAAGATGCTTCCTCACAACACACCCGAGGGAGAGAAAGAGAGGGAGAGAAAGAGAGAGTGAGGGAGAGAGAGAGAGGGAGAGGAGTAGGGCGGGGAAAAGGAATGAAGAGGAAAAAAAGGGAGATAGGAGAAAAGAAGAGAAAGAAGATGATTGGAAAGAAGGAAAAACGTAAAATGAAGATGGGAGAAGGAAAAGAGAAGGAAGGAGATGATAACGAGAAGATAATAGACGCAAAGAAGGATAAATGGAGGTATAAAAGAAGGAAGTACAAAGAAAAAACGAAAGAATTAAGATAGAAGGATGAAAGTGAAGGAAGGTTGATAAAAAGAGGTGATTGTAGGAATACGGAGATGGGAAAAGTTACGAAAATAGGAATAAAGAAAATAATGGAGGGTAGAAAAATAGGAGAAAATAATAAGAAAGGAAAAAATGTGAAAAGTAGAAAGAAAAGAGGAAGAAAAAAATGAAAAGGAAAAAATAACAAGAGGAAGAAAAGAAGGAAAGAGACAATCGCAGAGGAACAGTGCAAAAGGGAGAAGGGAGAGAAAGATAAAGAGGGGAAGGGAAGTAAAGACGAGGAGAAAAGAGGGAGGAAAGATAAACGAGAGATAAAAAAAGACGAATGTTTCATAAAAGGAAGAAAGAAAAAAGGAAGATGGAAAGCCTATATAAATATAGTGAGAGAGAGAGAGAGAGAGAGAGAGAGAGAGAGAGAGAGAGAGAGAGAGAGAGAGAGAGAGAGAGAGAGAGAGAGAGAGAGAGAGAGAGAGAGAGAGAGAGAGCATCCATCCATTATCTCCCCGCCTTGATCAATGCTTACAAGAATTCAAGAAAAAAGGAAAAAAAAGAAGGAAAAAGCAAAAACAAACAGCGAGAGAGAGAGAGAGAGAGAGAGAGAGAGAGAGAGAGAGAGAGAGAGAGAGAGAGAGAGAGAGAGAGAGAGAGAGAGAGAGAGAGAGAGAGAGAGAGAGTGCAATGAAAGGGGAAAAAATGGGGAAAAAAACTAAGGAAATCCACTCACACCTCATCAGGAAAATTAGAAACCGCCGAATATCAAAGAGGAGGAGAAAGAAGAAGAGGAGGAGGAAAAAGAAGAAGAAGAAGAGGAAGAAGAAGAACAGGACGAACACGAAGAAAAGGTAAGGGACAGACAGAGAACGAAGAGATATGAGACAGAACAAAGGAATTAGGGGGGGACGAAAGCAAATGGAAAACAACACCGCGATGAGCGAAACGAAGTGGAAACCAAATAACACCAAAGGCAAAAGGAAACAGAGCCGAGGGGGGGGAGGGGAAGGGAAGAGGAGGAGAAGGAGGAAGGGGGAAGGGGGAGGGGAAGGGAAGAGGAGGAGAAGGAGGAAGGGGGAAGAGGGAGGGAAAGGGGAGGTGGAGGGATAGAGAGAGGGTAAAGAAGGGAGAGGAAGTACAGGGGGTAAGGATGAAGGGAGGGAATGGGAAGGGAGAGGAGGGAGGAGGAGGAGAAGAGGGGAGAGAGGGGAGAGAAAGGACAGGAGGGGTGACTATAATGGTACACAAGCAAAAAAAAAAAAGCTATATTTCGATGCTGAACGTAAATATTTGAAAAAGTAAAAAAAACGAACCCAAATTTTTTTTATATATAATTTCGGATTTTCGATTAGCGATTTTTTTTTTTGCGATAATGGTTACCTACTTTTTTTTCTCTCTTAATATAATGACCAAAACACAAAGAAAAGCATTAGATTATAGGTTCCTTTCAGTATCATCAGCAGTCATTACTAGTTTTAATATTCATCTATCTATCTATCTATCTATCTATCTATCTATTTATCCATCTGTCTGTCTATCTATGTATCTAACTCTCTCTCTCTCTCTCTCTCTCTCTAATGGCACCAATGGACAAAAAATATTAATACCTCGAATATGAATGAGTCAGACGTGTGCTTACCTTCATGAATAAGTAACGAGTTCTATCCGCTATTCATAAATGACACAAAATAAAACAAAAGGGAAAAGGGAAAGAGGATCCGGGCAAAGAATAAACGGCATTACATTCCTTTTAAAAGAATTACAGTTTCGATGTAATAAATTTTTAACGGAACATAAAAAAGAATATTCCAACAACACCAGAAACTATATTTGAGAGAGAGAGAGAGAGAGAGAGAGAGAGAGAGAGAGAGAGAGAGAGAGAGAGAGAGAGAGAGAGAGAGAGAACGATCCAATCCTCTTTGAAATATAATACAAAAGGAAAATCTGAGACTATTGGAGGAAGAATCGTCAATAACAAATAAAACTGCATTGATATTAAAGAGAATGTGATCTTTGTTTGTTGTAGTAGTAGTAGTAGTAGGAGTTGGTTGAATAAACAAATGAATAAAGAAATGAAAGAATTAGAAAGCAAGAGACAGACAAACAGACAAACACGCAAAAAATATATATAAAAAAGCATATCATTGCATATATCAACTTTTTTTCGTCTAGTATAACACAGCCATGAAACAGGTATTAAGTCTCTCTCTCTCTCTCTCTGTACACACACACACACACACACACACACACACACACACACACACACACACACACACACACACACACACACACACACACACACACACACACACACACACACACACACACAGTACAAAACACCCCTTTAATCATTTCCACTAATGACCATCAGACTCAATGCAAGCCCCCCCTCCTCCCCCTTCGCCCCCTCCTTCATCCCCCAATTTCCTTTTCTTCCATTGCAAACACCCAACTCCCTTCATTTTTTTCTTTCTTTTTTTCGTCTCTCTCTTTCCTTTCTTTCCTCTCTCCCTTAGTCTCGGTTTTTTATAAGTCTTTCCTTATTAATTTTTTCTCTTCTTTGTTTCCTTTTTTTTTGGCTTATTAGTTCATTCCTTTCTTACTTTTCACCATTTATAAACATGATATTTTTCACTTCTTCCCTTCTCCTTCCTTTCGTTCCTCTGCCTCTTCTTTCTTTTTTATTTCCCCTCATCACTAAAATCTTTCTTCTGTTTTCTTTTATTCGCTCATATATTCCTTGGTCTTCTCCTTCACCTCCTCTTCTCCTTTCATCTCCTTCACTCTACCCTCCTTTCTTTCTCTTATAATCTCATCTTCCTATCGCTCTTTTTCCTCCTCCTCTTCTCTCCTCTTTTATCTTCTCATCTTGCTCTGTCTTCTCCTCTCTCCCACTGGCTCTTCCTTTTCCTCAACTTCTCTACTTATTTTTCCTCGGTCTTTCCTCTTCTCTTCCTCCCTTCCTTCCTTTCTTCTTTCATCTTCCCACAAGCTCTTATGTCTCATTTACATCTCCCTTCATTATTACTTGGTCTCATCTCCTTCCTTTTTTCCTTCCTTCCTTCCTTCACTTTCCCCAAACCTCTTTTCTCTCCGTTTCATCTCTCCTCATCTTCCTTCGTTCTTTACTGCTTCTTCCTTCCTTCACTTTCCCCCAACCTCTTCCCTCTCCTTTTCATCTCTCCTCATCTTCCTTTGTCCTTTCCTCGTGTTCCTTCCTTCTTTTCTTCCTTCCTTCATTCATTCATTCATTCATTCATTCATTCATCTCTCCCCAAGCTCTTCCATCTCCTTCTCTTCTCTCCTCATACCTTTGTCTTCATTTCCTCTTCCCTCCTCTTCCTTCCTTCCTTCCTTCATCACCACGAATTTCCTCTCCGCTAATTTAAATGAGATGAAAATTAATCACCGGCTTTCAGAACCCATAAACCGACATCATTACCATTCTTTTTTATATCCGACAACAAAACGAAGCTTCATTACACGATGTCTGAATGGGATGTTATTGTTACCAGTCCCACCACTCCCCCTCTCCCTCTCCCTCTCCCTCTCTCTCTCTCTCTCTCGCTGTAATTTTGTTTGCAGAACTAAAACTCGCGAGAACAATTTCGTTAGGAAGATTAAATGTCTCGTGCCGCCGCTCTGCCATTTACTGCAGCCATGGTTTTTTTTACACTTTTTTGTCCAGCTATTTTTTTTTTTTTTTTTTAGTCCCCGCTCCTATTTCTCTCCCAAACTGGACGGGAACACGCCCCAGGAGAGTCATCCCTCCCTCTCATACCCCGTTTTCTTCCGTCACGCCTGGCCACCCCTTGCACAAAAAACGGGAGATGCAATACAACACGCGCAAAACTATATACAGCAATGGACTTCCTATTACTTTTATTTTTATTTTCACCCATTAAGTGTAACAGCCCATTGAAATTGTAGTGTTAATGGTAGTAGTAGTAGTAGTAGTAGTAGTAGTAGTAGCAGTGGTAGTGAGGGGTTAGGAAGAGCAATATTAGTGGGGAAAATAATATACAACCCACTTCCTACTTGCTCAATATTCCGCATTCCTCCAATATTTCCTCCTTCGCCCATTATTTCCTCCCTTCCTCCATTATTTACCTCCAGGGGGCATATAGTAAACATCTGCGGGAAAGAGCTATTTACTTCTCCCTCCCTCCCTCTACCCTCCACCCTCCCTCCCTCCCTCGCTTCTCTCCATCCCTCCATCTGTACAGCCTCTGGTATCGACTCTACACTTTCAAACGACAACACTTAGTAGTATCGGGAACGACAACGACCCACGCGCTGGTTGGCTGTGAGTCGTACTGCAAGCTGGTAAGGTCGACCCCCTCTGCCCCCTTCCACCCCCCCGTCACTTTGTCCCCCCGTCCCCCCTGACTATCACCCCCCACAAGCGGCACCCCGGGGCAATCAATGGCTTAAGGTTGCACAAAGGTGGCGGCCGGTCCTGAAAATGGTGCCTCTTTTTCACTCTTTTTTTTCTATTCTTTATTTTTTGCGGCGTTAAAGAGACGTTTGGAAAAAATTTAAAGTGTGTGTCCTAACCGTGGCCAGCCTTAAAGACGTTGAAGATTTTTTTCTCTATACATTTTTTTTTTTTTTTTTTGTATATTGAGATTCGTAAACCAAAGAGAGAAAGGTCTATCAAAAATATGGGAGACTGAAGGCTACTGGGAGCTTTGTTTTGGATTGGTATGATCTTTTCTTGTGTTTTCTTTACTTCTTTACTTTATTTTTTTTTTGGTTGTCTTGTTTTGTTTTTTATTGGAAGGCTGTTTATTTGGGTGACTGAAGGCTACTGGTTCCGTCATGTTACCCTGACTTAAAAACACGTTGAACGCCTGAACAAAATCAATGCATATCACTTTTTAATCATTAAGAATCAAAGAGAAAAATAGGAGGATCACATTTAAATATTTCTCGCTTGTGTGAAAAGTAGTGCAAAGAAAATAAGCAAAATACTACTCTCTTACACTTCTTGCAGTCACATCACCATTCATTACGTCTACTGGTAAAATATTTCATGGCTAATATCTTCGATTTGATATATTTTGTGTCCGGTGCATGAATATTTAGTTTCCATTGCATTATTCCCTTGAGTTTTCTTCACCTGCTAAAAATATCGTGTTGTGGCCGCGGAACGAGACGGAAAATAAAAGAAAGTAACAAGTGAACAAAGTATAAAAAAAATAATAATAAAACTTCGCATCATCTCATTCAATATTAAAACCATGATCTAAAATTTCTCATCATGCCAGAACGCTACGCAATTCTTCATCTCTCTCTCTCCCTCTCCCTCTTCCTCTCTCTCCTCCTCTCTCCTACTCTCCCTCTCTCCTATTCTCCCCCTTTTCCTCTCTCCCACTCTCTCCGAAGTACTTGTCGTATGCATAAAGAAAGAGATTTACTTCCAAACGCCAAAGTAAAGAGAAAAAGTCCCTCCCCTTTGGCTGTCCAGGTGAGGGCCAGGTATTTATGGCGCGAGGGAGCAGGGGCGAGGGAGTGTTAGCTGGCTTTATCACACCTGTTGGGGACGCAATTTACGAAGCCCAGGTGGATGAGAGTGATGGAGAGGATGACGAGGACAGGAAAGAGTGGAGAGAGATTGGGCTGATGCTGCAGAAGAGGAGGAGGAGGAAAGAATGATGATGGAGGAGGAGAAGAGGGAGGGTTCGAGAGGAGGACGAGGAGGAGAAAGAGGGGGAAATGGAGGTCGAGGAAGAGGAAGAGGAGGAGGAAAGACAACAATATAAAGTCATGAGTAGGCGGAGGTGACGAAGGAGGGAGGAGGAAAGGGAGGAAAATAAAATCAGGAGGAGGAGGAGGAGGAGGAGGAGGAGGAGGAGGAAGAGGATGCAAAGGATAAAATGAAATGAAAAAATTGAGGACGTGGGAAGGAGAATATGACGAGCTCGCTAACCAAGGGCGTGATATTTATGATGAAAAATTTGAGGAAAAACAAAAAAATATAAAGTGTTTCCGAGTGAGAGATTTTCCTTTACTCCACAAAAGTAAAAATAATTGAATGATCGTTGGACATAAAATGGCAACGAAGCTTCTTACTGTCTACTATTATTAGTGATGTTGCTGTTATTAGTGGTATATTTATTACTCTTGTTATTATTATTAATGTCACCATTTCTATTACTGCATCCGCCACTCTACTGCTGATACTAATACTAATACTAATACTAATACAATGATACTTCTGATAATACTATAAGAAAACTGCAATAATTACTAGACATACAAGAAGTTCACTCACACTACCATCATTATCATCATTATCAATCTTATTTCTTACTTTCACTATTATTTCCATCACCATCATCATCATCATCATCATCATGTGTGATTATGACCATTAAAACCACAAAAACAAAGGCAAGGCATTGATTCCGAAAGAGGATGTTCGGGGCCGCGGAGCCACGCACGCGCCCCGCGGCCCCCACACTCCACCTCTGCTTCGGGTCACCATGAATATTCAATAAGAGCATGAAATATTGCCCACCGCGATATTACCAGGAAGTCTTCGGTACTGCCTGCACACATTTCACCCCTAACAGGCCCTGCTTGCATGAACACACACACACACACACACACACACACACACACACACACACACACACACACACACACACACACGTTTTCACAGTTAATTATAATGCAGATAGTTTTGATGTTAAAGTCTACGGTAAACTCTGCACAGATTTCACTATCACACAAACACGCATTTTCACAGTTAATTAAAAGGACGATACACTTTTTAATGTTTAAGTCTACGGTAAACTCTACACATATTTCACTATCACAAAAGCACAATATTTTTCACTATAGCAAATACAAATATATTTTTGTGAAAGTCTACGGTAAACACAACATTGATTTCACTACCAACTAATATTACTCTTACAGATATCCAATACTTTCCTCGAATAAATATATCTTCGCATCAATATTATTACATCCACGTAGTTCCTAGTCCTCTGAACATCTGTCTTGAGCTTTCATGTGTAAAATAGGATTATCTTTGCTTAATGGACAGATGTAAGTAATGAATGGATTATTATAATTACACATATGTTTCCATTAATAGAAGCTAGATCCTCTTCATTCATTATGCAAGGGTATTAGAGCGTTCGTGCATGTGTGTGAGTGTGTGTGTGTGCGTGTGTGTGTGTGTGTGTGTGTGTGTGTGTGTGTGTGTGTGTGTGTAGTATGTTTAGTATCTGTTTTCTCCTGATATTTATTTTACAGATGAGCAGATTTAAGAACAGGAAGATAAATGAAGCAACGCAGTATAGTCCAGTTAAAAAAATATGAATCGAAAGTAGAAAATGGTAAATATAAAGGGTAGACTAAAACGAAAAAATATAAATAACTTTCCATAAATAACTTTTCAAAAACACCCTCCACACTGAACCACCCCACCAACTCTCTAAATTGGCAACACTTCATTGGCGACGAAATGAAATCCTGACCTGACCACACACGCACACACACACACACACACACACACACACACACACACACACACACACACACACACGGGAACACCAATAACAACACGGCCTATACCCCAATCCCTACCTCACTACCCCTTAACCCCTACCCCCCCATATCCACATCTAACACAAAAAATTAAAAGTCCAATAAAAATGACGCCAACGACTCGTATTAAAAAGCCGCAGCAATAAAATGGACGACATGATAATGGGCCGCGGCAACACGCTGAAAATAATATGACGGAGCGATTGGCTTACACAGAGGAAAAAAATGTGTGAGTGTGAGTTTCCGGGGTGGTGATGGTGGTGGTGGTGATGGTGGTTGTGGTAGTGGTGGTGGTGGTGGTACTTAGTGACCTTATATTACTGAAGTTACCAGAGCTTTTTTATCATTTATCATCATTATTGTTCTTATTATTACTTTTACTCTTTAATCACCGCATTTCTACACGTACTCACACGCATATTAATGAACAAATCCCACACGTATATATATCCACTCAACATTTAACAAGACCCATAAAAATAAAAGAGATGGAAATAACCAAACACAAAAGCAGCTAAAAAAATACTATTACAGCGAACCACAAAATCATTAGCGAATTATGATGAAAAATATTAACGACCATTATTTTAACGTGAAAAGTATTAACGGCCACAAAGAGAGCAGTGGAAACAAAGGGTAGAATTTTACACCTTTTTCACACCCAACGAAATGTGAATCGTTATCAATATCAAAGGATAGGATTAAATACCTCAATGGCTGCCTGTAATCACTGCAGGGAGAGAGAGAGAGAGAGAGAGAGAGAGAGAGAGAGAGAGAGAGAGAGAGAGAAATGACATAGACGAACAGACAGACAGACGGACACACAGACAGACACACGGAAGGATAGATAGAGAGACAAACACACTCAAGAGACATAGAGACAAAAAGACTGATACCAAGAGTAGAGGGGGGAGAATAAGTGGAGGAAGAGGAGGAGGAGGAAGAGGAGGAGGAGGAGGAGGAGGAGGAGGAAAGAAAGGAAAGTAGGACAAGAAAAAGTCTACGATCACGACACGTTACTCTTTTTTTCTCTCCTTTATCCCTATTTGGGTAAGGGGTAATGTGATAGAGCCTACTCTCTCTCTCTCTCTCTCGTAATACAGACCTACGTATATGAAATCAAATATTCGCTGGCAAACGGAGAAAGAGGAAAAGGGTCGAATAAGTTAAATAAAAATGGGAAAATGGTAAAACTAGAAAGAAGCGAACGATGGGACGGAAACAATATCGAAAAGGTGTGAGCTGCAGGAACCAAAACAGGAGCGAGAACGAGAAAATATAATAAAACAAAGATAAAAATAATAAAAGAAACGCACAACTTAAAATAGAAAAAAAAAACAGTAAAAAGGGAGAAGAGAAACTATATAACACAACAAGAAGCCTTTTTTTTTTCTTTCTTGCTTTCTTTTTTTTTCGCCCGTGCGCTTTTTTTTTTCTTTGTAATCTTTTTTTACGTATTTTAATCAGTCATGTAAATATTCGATAAATTTACGGACGTTTTTAACAGAAATACGAAAATATTCTCACTTCAATTTTTTTTTTTTTTCTAGCATTTGAATATGTACTGAGAGGCGTTTCCTGTTCTTACTCCTTCTCCTCTTCCTCTTCCTCTTCTTCTTCCTCTTCCTCCTCTTTAATGATGCATGATTTAACCTTTTCACATACCATCTGCTTTCTTTTCTCTTGTATTATTGAGTGTTACTAATCCTCCTCTTCCTCTTTCTCCTCTTCCTCTTCCTCTTTCTCCTCCTCTTCTTTCTCTTTCTTCTCCTAATATCCTTCTCTTACTCCTTCTTCTTTTCATCTTTTTCCATCTTTTTCTATTAATATATTTTATGCTTTAACATCCTTCTCCTTCTCCTCCTCTCTTTTTCACTTCCTTTATTTCGATCTTTTCTCTGTCTTGTCTTTCGTTCAGTTCTTTTTTCTATATTTCTTCGTCACGTATCAAAGGCTTTCCTCCTCTTTTCATCTTTTTTGGGGTGGTCCTTTTACGCCTTTCATTCGCTCCATTTTCCTCTCTCACTCTTTTTATTAATATTTTCGGCGTCTGTTTCTTATCGCTTGCAACTTTTTTTCTTTCTTTCTTTTTTTCCTTGTGGGTGTTTCTTCATTTCTTCCTTTGACGGCGTTTTTCATTACCAGTTATCTCTCTCTCTCTCTCTCTCTCTCTCTCTCTCTCTTATCACTCTATCTCCTTTTAGTCTTTCGCATTTTCTTTACATTTTTCTCTTTTATCATCTTTCTCTCTTCCATCTATATCTAGCATGTCATTTTTTCCTCTCTTTCCTCTAACTATCTTCACTACAAACACGTAATTATTCTGCACAAACTTTACTTTATTTCCCTATGTCTGTGAATCATCTCTAAACTTCCACAAAGAACTGTCAATTTTAGAGTGTGTGTGTGTTGTGGGGGGGGGGGGTATCAACAAACTTTAATGAACTCTGTATCCTAAGTTTATTTGGTTGGATTAAGTTCGTTTCCCGGGAAGTTATTGAGAAAGTTGTGAGGGTTGGTTACATTTTTTAAGGGGCCCCGAGAAACAGAGGTAAAACAAAGATACTGAGAACTCTGTATAACATGGACGCCTACTTTTAAAATCAAGTTCAAAAGTTTTAAAAAATCAACGTCAGACTATCGTAGAGTAGAGTATGGTAGTTAGGAGGGCGATCAACACCAATATCATCACCACCCTCCCACCTCCCCTTCCCACTCCATTTCTCCCCTCCTTCCTTCTCCATCTCCCCCCCCCTCCCTCCTCCATCCCCCTCCCCCTTCTTCATCTTCCCTCCCCACCTTCAGCACCCTCCATCTCCCCTCTCTTTTAATTTCCCTCCTCCTTCCTCCTCCATCTCCTCTTCCCCTTCCTTCCTTCATCTCCCCTCCCGTTCTTTTAGTACCAAGAAAAGAAAACGGAGACAACATAAACAACAACAGTGGTAAAAATGATGATACTGGAACTTTCTATTCACGAACACTTGAATTTTTAAGTTCTAGTTCAATTCACGTAAAACAAAGGTATTTCTATTTCTTTCAGTACCAATAAAAGAAAACGGAGATGACGTGAACCATAACTGATGTAATTAACCAAGATACAGAGACCTTTCTATATAACGTAAGCTTAGTTGAAAATTTTGGGCTCTCATATAAAATAGAAGTACTAATATTTTTTTCAGTAGATAGAAAACACACCAAAACAAACTTAAATCACTACCTGGAATTCTCAAACGCATCTAATTAATGAAACAGGTAAACTTTCTACTATAACCTTTACCCTTACCGTCTTGAGACCTCTCCACACACACACACACACACACACAAAGAAAAATATAAAGAAAAGCGATATTTCTCTTACCACACAATGCACTTAAAAAAACAAGACAAAATGAATCATGGACTTTATACGAGCGTGGCACTTAAGATACACACAACAATGAGATAAAGGAGGAGAATTAGGAGGAGGAGGAGGAGAAGGAGGAGAAGTAATTTACGCTCATCCTCTTACCGAATTATGTATATGAATGAATCTCCCTCTCCCTCTCTCTCAGGCAGTACTAGCATACAGAGAGAGAGAGAGAGAGAGAGAGAGAGAGAGAGAGAGAGAGAGAGTCTATATTTTATTCTTCTTGTACAATTTCATCCAAGTAATTTCT
>NW_026111907.1:252500-265000 GCF_024679095.1 Eriocheir sinensis
TCCTCCTCCTCCTCCTCCTCCTCCTCCTCCTCCACTTTTTTTTCTCCCTCTTTTCATCTCGCCTTATCTCATTTTCTTGCGGTTGTATTTCCTTCTGTCTCTCCTCATCCTCCTCATCCTCCTCCTCCTCCTCCTCCTCCTCCTGCAGCCACTATTTTCCTCTTACTCTTCACAACAATCATATCCACATAATACATAGCCCCTTCATCTCCCCCCCTCCTCCTCCTCCTCCTCCCCCCAGCGTGCCCCCGAGACAGTCAGCGGGGGCATTATCGCTAAGTTAAGCACTTCTCGCTAACTTTCCTCGGCGGATCGTCAAGAAGTTGTACGCTTCGGCGACTCACCATCTGCTAACTCTCCCCAAAAGCCGCTAACTCTATTCCCCTCTCCCCTCTCCCCTCTCCCCACTGCTTATTGCGCCCTCTCTCTCCCCTCTCTCTCCCCTTCCTCTCCATATTCTGCTCGCTTTTCCTCCTCCTCCTCCTCCTCCTCCTTCTTCTCTCGCTAACTATATGCTTTCATCTTTCCTCCTAGTCCTTTTGCTCTCTTCTTCCCTCTCTCCCTCTCTCTCTCTCTCTCTCTCTCTCTCTCTCTCTCTCTCTCTCAGCGAAAGCCAGATTAATGGGAAACATGGCTTAGTAGGGTAAGAGAAAAAGGAGCATTGTGAGTCTTCCGTCTTATTTTAGGGTTGATTTTTTTTAGTAGGGAAAGAGAAAAATGAGCATTGTTGATTTTCTGTCTTATTTTAGGTGTTGAAAATTGTCTTTAAACAGAAACGTGACGCCCAAAAGAGAAAAAAGTAAAGAAGGCCAAAAATAACACAAAAAAAACAGGAAACGGGAAAAAAAAACGGGAAACTCAAACTAAATCAATTCGTACCGTAAACTTTAAAAATAAAAATGATAATAAGTTGTAAAAAAAAAATGCTTCAACTGGACACACTCGCTCGTTTATTCGGAGTGATGGAGGAAGAGAAGGAGGAGGAGGAGGAGGAGGAGGGGAGGAGGAAGAGGAGGAGGAGGAGGAGGAGGAGGAGGAGGAGTTATTACCTGCCTCACGCGGGCTCTCTGATTAATTACATCACAGAACACAGGCCTGATGAATGAGGAGGAAGGGAGGAAGAAGAGGGAGGGGGAGGGGAGGGGAGGGGAGGGGTAAGGGCAAAGGGAGGAAGGGAAGTAGAGGGAGGATGAAGGTGGTGGAGGGGTAAGGGGAGAGAGAGGAATGGAAGTGGAGGAAGGAGGGGAAGGGGAGGGGAGAGGAAGGAAAGGGAGGAGGATGTGGAGAGGAAGGGAGGGCGAGGGAAGGGAGAGGGTCATGAAATGCAATGTTCAACTGGTACTCCTCCTCCTCCTCCTCCTCCTCCTCCTCCTCCTCTCCTGCCCTTGCTTACGTCAATCTCCTCCTACTCCACCTTTTCCTCTTCCTCCTCCTCTTCCTCTTTTTCATTTTCCTCTACCTCTTCTCCCCCACCTATAACTACTTTTTCAACAATAACTACAACACACACACACACACACACACGTACACGGCCACAGGTGTGTGTTGGCGATGGTGAATATAAGTTAAATTCGAAGCTCGGAATATTTGTGTACCTGTGAAATATATACGAATCTCTCTCTCTCTCTCTCTCTCTCTCTCTCTGGAATCGTGAATGAATGAATAAATAGACTTAAAACTTTTCCTTCTTTTCTTTGTCCGTGAGTCGCTAAAGTTTGCATAGTCTTCTCTTAAACACGTCTTCGGAAGAAGGAGGAGGAGGAGGAGGAAGAGAGGTGAGGGAAGGACGGGAGGTTAAAAAGACGACGGGAGAAGATAAAAGGAGAAAGGAAAGATTAAAAAAAAATGAGGAATAGATGATAAAAGAATGAGTACCAAATATTGAGGGAAGGAAGGGAAGCAGAAAAGGAGGGAGAGTAAAGAGGGAGATAAAGAAATGCGGAGGCGAGGGAGGAGAATACGAGAATCAAAAAGGGAGAGAAAAATAATGGAAGGAAAGAATATTAAACGTGAAGAAAGAAACGAGAAAGAAGAGAGAGAAGGAAACGAAGTATGGAAGGAAGGAGGAAAAAAAGAATGGAGAGGAAAAATGAGGAAAAAAGAATGGAGAGGAAAAATTAAAGGAAAATATTTGACAGGAAAGAAAAAAAAGAACAGATCGAAAATAACAAATGGATAAAATAATAAATCGAAGAACTATAGAGAAGAGAGAGAGAGAGAGAGAGAGAGAGAGAGAGAGAGAGAGAGAGAATTGAAAACCATTAATATCAGGAGAGGTATCAATTGCCAGCAAGATAAATGATGTCGCATTAAACACTCTTGTTTGCTGGGAGGAGGAGGAGGAGGAGGAGGAGGAGGAGGAGGAGGAGGAGGAGGAGGAGGAGGGGGGGAGGAAGGGCGCAAAGGGAAAGTCAGATAGAGTTTAAGGGAGATAGAAAGGGAGAGTGAGAGAAAGAGGGAGAGAGAGGGAGGGAGGGAGGGAGGGAGAGCATGAGGAGGAGGAGACTCAAAAGGGAGCATAAAGGGAGATAGGAGGAGACCCGAGGCAGTAGTTGAGGAGACCACAGAGAGGAGAGAAGAGGGCATTGGAAGGATAAGGAGAAAACAAGATGGAGAGAGAGAGAGAGAAAGAGAGAGAGAGAGAGAGAGAGAGAAAAAAAAAAAAAAAAGAGACTGAAGGAGAGACGAAGAGAGAGAAAAATGAAAAATGTGAGAGTATCAAGAGGAAAGAGTAAGAACATAAATGGATCCAGTGAGGAAAAAACAAGAGAAGGGGAAAGAGGAGGAAAAAAAAGAGAAGAGAAAAAGGGAAAACGTCAGGAAAGGGAAGTAACGAAAGGAAATAAAAAGAAAAGGAAGAAAACAAGAGAAAAAATGAGAAAAACAAAAACAAAAGAATGGCATAAAACTGGATATAAGAAACAAAACAAAAAAGAGAAATGAAGGAGAACAGAAGACAGAGAGACAGATTAAGGAGGTAGAAGACAGAGAGACAGAGACAAGGAGAGACGAAGAGACAGAAGGAAGAAGCCGAGTAAAGAAGACTAGAGAGATAAAAAGAAGAGATAAGAAGTGGAAAAGATAACAGGCAAAAAAAAGAGAAAGAAAGTAAATTAAGACAAGATAATGAATGAGGGAAAAACGAAAGAAGAGGAACCAAGGAGGAGAGAGAGGAGAGACAAAGAGACAGAGAGAGACAGAGAGACAAGGAGAGACGGACAGGGAGAGACAAAGAGACAGAGAGAGACACAAAGAGACAAGGAGAGACCGAGAGACGGACAGGGAGAGACAAAGAGACAGAGAGAGACAAAGAGACAGAGAGAGACAGAGAGACGGGAGGACTAAGACGAGGGGGCATAATAGCACATTCCACAAACTCGACGATATTTTCAATCCCAACTATTCCTCAATAAGCGAACGAAACATTAAGGGAAACGAACCTATCTGAACCTCTCTCTCTCTCTCTCTCTCTCTCTCTCTCTCTCATACGCCTCATTTCACTCCTTTTTGTCTCTAAGTCTTGAATATTCTCCTTTTTTTCACTCTCTTTGTCTTCCTTTTCTCTCTTAACTTCCGGAGCGAGCGAAAGAAAGTGAATATTCCATTGAAGAAAGAAAGTAAGTAAGTTTGAGTCCATTTTCTTTTTTCTTTTCTTTGTTGTCATCGTTTTCATGGTTGTTTATTTCCTCTGTTTGAAATTGTTTTGTTAGGTAATGGAGAGGGAGTGGCAAAGTTTTTTTCTCTCTCTCTCTCTCTCTCTCTCTCTCTCTCTCTCTCTCTCTCTCTCTCTCTCTCTCTCTCTCATAGTGTCAGCCTGAAGCAATTTTCCGACCCAGTTCAGAGTAATAATGAGAACTCAAGTTAGTATGGTGGTCACAGGGAGGAGGAGGAGGAGGAGGAGGAGGAAGACTAGAAAGACAACGAGGAGGAGGAAAACTAGAACGAGGACAAGGAGGAGGAAGGCGAAGACGAAGACGATAAGGAGGGAGGAGGAGGGCGAAGAAGAAGGCGAGGAGGAAGCAGAGAGCGAGAAGGAGGAATGTTTGAAGAAGAACAAAACAATAACCTAAAATACTGATACTAGCGATAACAAACAAGATAACAAAAGCGAAGTAGAACACAAAAACAAAAGAAACAAACTACCATAAAAAACAATCACAAAACAAAAAATCATCACAAGACAAAAAGTAAACAAGAATAAACAAAAACAACCAAAAGAGGACCAAAAAATAAAGAAAACAATGCAAAGTAAACAAACAATAAAAAAGAAGAACTCGGTATTTTCCTTAAGCTTAACAAGATTAAATAATAAAAAAAATAAAACCCGAGATAGAAAAAAAGTCCACGAGGCAAAAAGTAAGCCAGAGTTTCCAAAGTTTCAAATACACTACATTATTTTTTCTTACTTTATTTTTTTTTGAAGGGGGGAAAAAATCAGGTACTTCCCCATACTGTATCCTCCCTCATTTCTCTTCTCTCCGACCCTTCCTCTCCCTCTTCCTCCCTTTCCCTCCTCTCCCTCTTCTCCTCTCTTTTTTTTTCTAATGGGGGGAAAGAAATAAGATCCTTCCCCATACTATCTCTTCTCTCTTTTCTCTTCTCTCCTCCCCTTCCTTTCCCCATTCCTACCTTTCCCTCCTCTCCCTCCTCTCTTCTTTTTTTTCTGAAAGGGGAAGAAATCTGATCCTTCCCCATACTGTATTCTCTCTTATTTCTCTTCTCTCCACCCTTTCCTTTCCCCATTCCTCCCTTTCCCTTCCTCTCCTCCTCCTCCTCTCTTCAACATCTCTCCTTCCCTATTATCTTTTTTTTCTGAAGGGGAAAGAAATTAGATTCTTCCCCATACTATCTTCTCTCATTTCTCTTCACTCTACCCCTTCCTCTCCTCCCTTTCCCTTCCTCTCCCTCCTCCTCCTCTTTTTCTCTCCAACACCTCTCCTTCCCCATTAAGTTTTTTTGAGAAGTGGAAATGTTACGTTTTCCGCCCCGGTTTTTTTCCCCCCCCCCTTCCTTTGCCTCCTCCCCAGTTTCCCCTCCCATTTCCTCATTCACCTCGTACGCCTCTTCCTAAATCCCCTACATTCCTCTATTTTTTTTTTTTTGCTTCACACTTTTCCCCTCCTCCTTCCCTCACTCCCTCCTCATTTTTATCATATTCCATACTCACATCTCTCCTTTTCTCCTTTTGTTTCTTTTATTTCCTTTCTATTTCCCATTTCCTTTCTATTTCTCACACATTTCCTTCTCTCTTTGCTTTTCTTCAATTTCCTCCTTTCTTTCCCTTTTCTTCCCCTTTTCACTACTCTCTTCTATTTCCTTCTTATTTCCTTCTAATTTCTCTCATATTTCTTCCTGTTACCTCCTCTTTTATAGTCTCCCTTCTTACCTAACTCATTATTTTCTCCTTTTTCCCTTCCTATATTATCAAACGTATCCTTTCTTGTCCTCACTTCTCTCCCCTCTCCCTTATTTCTCCTCTCTCCCTCTCTCCTCTCAACTATTTCACTCTTTCTTACCCGTTCTTCCATTTCCTCCATACTTTCCTTAACTAAATTTTCTCCCTTTTTTCCCCTTACTTTAATATCAAACATGTCCCAACCTCTCCTCACTACTTTTCCCTCTCCTCCCCTCTCCTTTCTCCCTCCCTCCTCTCCCATCTCACTCCTCTGTCCCTCCCTCCCCTCTCCCTCCTCTCTCTCTCCCCTCTGTCCCTCCTCATTCTCCCCTTAGCAACTCTCCAAAACTGTGAGCAATGGAATTTTCAACTCAAAGAGACTCACGCAGGTGGAATGAGCGGTGTGGTGGTGGTGGTGGTGGGTGAAGCATTTTTGTTGTTGTTTTTGTTGTTGTTGCTGGAATTACTTGTCATACGTAATACTCTAGCATTCCTTTTTATGGTGAATTTATACTCACCATTTATCTATCGTTTTTTTTTTTTTTTACATCAAAGGACGCGGCTCAAGGGCAACAAAAAGAGTACAAAAAAAAGGCCCGCTACTCGCCGCTCCCATAAAAGATAAAAGTAAAGAGAAATAGAAAGAGACAAACAGAGAGAGACAGAAGTACAGGAAAACAGCTGAATTGTAAACAGAAACACACAGACAGACAGACAAAAGAACAAAACAGAAAACAGGCAAAGAGGGAAAGACAAACAGAAAGACAGACAGACAAAAGAACAGAACAGAAAAACAGGCAGAAAGGGAAACAGACAAACAGAAAGACAGACAGACAAAAGAACAGAAAAAAACAGTAAGAGAGGGAAACAGACAGAAATACAGACAAACAAAGGAAAAAAACAGGAGAAAAAGGAAACAGAAAACAGACACAGACACAAGACCATTACTATAAAATTTACACGAAATCTTTCTCCACTCCAACAAAAAAGGAGAAAAAATTAAGTCTGTTTAGTCAGCGAATTCCACGAAGACCGAATCCTTACCAGACCAAACACACTTGCCACTTGAAGAAAAAAAAAGAGAAAAAAAAAATAATCCACACACAAAAAAACACGAAAAAAAATAAAAAAATAAAAAAATTAAATCCACATCCAAAAAACACGAAAAAATTATATAAAAAAATAATTTAAAAAATGTCCCAAGCTCATCTTAACCCAGAGAGAGAGAGTTTACTTAATCTCCAGGAAAGAACAAGCAAGACGAAGGAACAAAACACAGGCCAGGTAAGCCCCAGGTGATCCAGGTAACTCTCCCCCCTTGGTCCCCCTTCTACCCTTGCCCCTCCAGCCCCGCCCCGCCAGGTAAAGAAGACTAAAGGTAAGAACAGGTATATACAGGTAATGGAAAATATGGGAGACTAAAATATTCATAGAGGTATAGATATTGACTTTCACTTTTGTTTTTGCAGGTAACGTTTGCTGAGAAAGTAAATAAGTAAAAGAGAAAGATATATAGACAGATAGATAGATACAAGTAGATAAATACAGATAGATAGATAGAAAGATAGATAGATACGGATAGAGATAGAAAGAAAAGAGAAAGAAAGGAAAAGGAAAGGAAAGGTATGTGTATATGTGTGTGTGTGTGTGTGTGTGTGTGTGTGTGTGAGTGTGTGTGTGTGTGTTACACACACACACACACACACACACACACACACACACACACACACACACACACACACACACACACACACACACACACCTGGGGATCATTTAGTTAATTAAGGTTACCAGGTGAGTTTCTTCTTTTTTTCTGTTGCCTTCCTCCTCCCTCTCTGCATCATCATTCATTCC
Source organism: Eriocheir sinensis (assembly GCF_024679095.1). Taxonomy (NCBI): domain Eukaryota; kingdom Metazoa; phylum Arthropoda; class Malacostraca; order Decapoda; family Varunidae; genus Eriocheir; species Eriocheir sinensis. The sequence continues at coordinate 259,750 of NW_026111907.1, forward strand.
TTTCACTCTCTGCTTTTCTTTCATTCCATTTCCTCTTTCAATCTTCCCTCGACACTTTTTCCTTCCGTGCCTGATTCTAAGAAGTCTATTTAGGTATTCCCGGAAAAGGGGAAGAAAAGAAGGAAAGAAGGAAAAGAAAGAAGGAATTAAGGAACGAAAGATAGATGAAAAATGATACGAAATAGTTAGATAGATAGATGGATAAGTAGACAGATAAATAGATAGATAGATAGATAGATATAGATAGACAGATAAATAGAGATAAACACACAGAGAGAGAGGAAGATGAAAGCCCCCCAAAAAAGAAGAAGGAGGAAGTGAGAAAGTGGAACAGCAAAACTACACGAGGAAGAGGAAGAGGAAGAGGAGGAAGAGGAGGAGGGAGGGAGGTTAAAGGGGAAGGAGGAGGAGAAAAACATTGGCCACTACCGAAAAATTTAGTCTCTACGGAAGAGCGAACAGGGAGGAAAAAATAACGAAAACATAAATGCAAAAAATAAAAATAAAAGTACAGAGCGAGCAAATTCAAAAAAGAGGAAATGACAAATATGCAAATAAGAAATTAGAGAAAAGAAGGTAAAAATGCAAATGTCGGGAGGTAATGATCGGGAAACTGCCTAGCATCTCTCTCTCTCTCTCTCTCTCTCTCTCTCATATCCAACTATCTTTCTATCTATCTATCTATCTATCTATCTATATGAATCTCGTATCATTCTTTATCTATATCTTATTTTTTTTCTTTTTTTCTTTATCTTATTTTCTTTCCTAATTTTTTTCCTTCCTTTTTCTTCCTTCATAATACTATTTTTCCATATCTTCTCTCGCTCTCGCTCTCTCTCTCTCTCTCTCTCTCTCTCTCTCTACCGCCCTGACCCGGATCTTGTATAATTTTGGAATATATTTAGCGCCGCTCCATTATTCACTACAATTTTTCCGCCTCGCTAAACTCCACGGAATAAGTGAATAATTTCGGTGCCGCTAAACATATATTACACACACGCTTCACTTATTTATTATTATTATTATTATTATTATTATTATTATTATTATTATTATTATTATTATTATTATTATTATTGTTATCGTTTTTCCCATCGTTTTCAGTCTCTTCACACGCACACACACACACACACACACACACACACACACACACACACACACACACCTCGTTAAGCCCCACCGAACGGAGAAGTAAATCAAACACAACCTTTCCTCGTTAACAGCAAATAGAGAAAAAGGAGGAGGAGGAGGAAGAGGAGGAGGAGGAGGAGGGAGAGAAAAGTGAACGAATCCGAAAGTTAACTCTGAAATAATAAGTAGAAAGAATAAGTATATGTAACTCTCTCTCTCTCTCTCTCTCTCTCTCTCTCTCTCTCTCTCTCTCTCTCTCTCTCTCTCTCTCTCTCTCTCTCTCTAAGACATCAACTATTCCCTGCGGATACAACGCTAATGCTTCTCCTTCAGCTTCTGACAGACTCTCCCTCCCCCTCTCTCTCTTTCTCTCTCACTTTCTATTCTCTCCCTCCCTCCCTCTCATCCTCTCTTCCTCCCTCCCACCGTCCCTATTCTCTCCATCCGCCCGTTGTTTTCCTCTCCTCCTCCTACTCTGTTTTTCTCTCCTCCTCCTCCTCCTCCTCCTCCTCCTCCTCTAACTTTTTCTACTCCTTTTTATATTTTGTCGTCTTTTGTTTTTTTCTCTCTCTCTCTCTCTCTCTCTCTCTCTCTCTCTCTCTCTCTCTCTCTCTCTCTCTCTCTCTCTCTCTCTCTCTCTTGTCGAAAAAGCGTTCCCCATCACCTCAATGTCCCTTTTCTCTTTCCCTTCCCTCTTTCATCCATCCCTCCTCCTCCTCCTCCTCCTCCTCTCCCTTATTACAACGCAGCCCACGCCTCGCAGCGGTTCCCTTATCACTAAAGATACGAGATTTACTATTTCTCTAATTTTTCTTTCAGTCCACGCCGCTCCTGGCCACGCTAGCAATATTTATTTTCTCCTTTATGGTGGACTTTTTTTTTACCTCCCCCCTTTGAAGCAGTACGCGGGAGTTGGGATTTAGTGAACTGTTTGAATTAGAGTTTAGTTACCCCTTTTGAGAACTGTTTACGTGGTTTTCTGTTTAACTGTGGAGCAGACGTGATTTTAGCTTTGTTTTATATATTTTTCTTTGGTTACGAGGCGACTTCTTTCTTTTTCAATACACAGAGAAATTTGGCTTTGATGAATTGTTTGAAAGAAGAGTTTAGTTACCCCTTTTGAGAATTGTTTACGTGGTTTTCTGTTTAACTGTAGAGCAGACGTGATTTTGACTTTGTTTTCTACGTATTTTTCTTTGCTTCCGAGGCAACTTCTTTCTTTTTCAGTACACAGAAGTTTGGCTTTGATGAATTGTTTGAAAGAAGAGTTCAGTCTCCCCCTTTTTGAGAATTGTTTACGTGGTTTTCTATTTTACTTTGGAGAAGATGGGATTTGCGCTTGCTTCTGTATCCATGTTTATCCTTTTTGGTAAACCTTTGCCGTTTTTAATATGTAGGAGCTTGGATTGAAAGAATTATTTGAAGGAACAGTTCAGTGACCCCTTTTATGAATTGTTTACGTGGTTTTCTGTTTTACCTTATAGAAGATGGGATTTCAGCTTCGTGATTCATGTATTTATATTATCTATTTACATTCAAACTTGTGGCATGAATGTTCCTGGTTATCGTTGTGGTTATTATAATTGAAGCTGCTATGACGGTGATTTCAGTAGCAGCAAAAGTAATTATGGGAAGAATGAAATGTTTATAGTTACAATAATAATAATAATAATAATAATAATAATAATAATAATAATAATAATAATAATAATAATAATAATAATAATAATAATAATAATAATAATAATAAATAATAAAAACAGTTTGCATAATTATCTCAACCACACACACACACACACACACACACACACACACACACACAGGTAAAGGTCGATGCTTTAGGTTGTAAATTAAATTAAACTCCCTGGTGCATATATTAATCCTAGTGAATGTGTGTATGTACATGTGTGCGTGTGCGTGTGTGTGTGTGTGTGTGTGTGTGTGTGTGTGCGTGTGTGTGTGTGTGTTTATTATCGTTTCCTTTTCACTTCTCTTCACTCTTCTTATTTCCTATTCCATTTTTTCCTTCCTATTCTCTCTCTATCCTTTCTCTTTACTTTCATAACCCACCATCCCCCTCTCCCTCTCTCCCTCTCTCTCTCTCTCTCTCTCTCTCTCTCTCTCTCTCTCTCTCTCTCTCTCTAATGGCAGGACAGTACCAGCTCCAGGACCGGCCATGTTTACGCCTCTAGGGAGAATGAACCAACTTGAATGAGGGACGTTAATTGCAATGAGAAGAGGAGGAGGAGGAAGTGGAAGAGGAGGAGAAAGAGGAGGAGTGCAGGAAGTGGAAAATGAGGAGGAGGACAATGAGGACGTGGACGAGGAGGAGGAAGGGAAGGAAATGGAGGAGGTAGAAGAAGAGGAGGAGGAGGAAGAGTGAGGAAGGGGACGAAGCGGAATTAGAAAAAGAGGAGGACGAAGAGGAAGAAGAAGAGGAAGACGAGTACGAGGAGGAAGACAAATAATATGAAAAAAAGTATAATATCAGAAACTTAGAACACGTACGAACCCCAAAACTACTTACTACTGATATAAAACAAAATAAAGAGTAAAACAAACAAAAAACAATAAACAAAACAACAAACACTAAGAAAAAAAACAAAAGAAAAACAACCCCAAAATCCAATCCCTTCAAAACAATCAATCAATCAACTCAAACCCAAAAAGAAAACGAGAGAAAACAAATAAAAGAAAGAAGAAAACGGGAGAGGCATTAACAGCCCCAACTCCCCTAAAAGTGAAGACGACTAATTGACAAAGGGACGGAGCGAAGAGTGATGGGAGGCGGCTGGGGGCTGGAGGCACACTGACGCTCATCCTCTATGTGTCTCCATTATGTAGTTCCTTTGAGAGAGTACGAGAAGGGGAGGAAGGGAAGGGAGAGCAAGGGGGAGGAAGGGAAGTGGATAAGGGAGTATGGGGGAGAAAGAGGAGTGAGATAAGGTAAGGGGAGGAAGGGGAAGGGAGGAGAGAGGACGCGGTAGGGATGGGAAGCAATGAAGAGGATGAGGGGATTGAGATTATAAGGAGGGGGAGGGAAGGGAAAGAGGGGGAAGAAGGGGAGAGGAAGATAGAGGAAAGGGAAGGGGATGGTAACAGGAGGAGATTAGAGAAGGGAAGAGAGAGGAGAGTGTAGGGATAGAAGGGGATGGAAGACGATGGAGAAGGAAGGGAAGAGAAGTGAAGGAAGGGAAAGAAAGAGAAGAGAAGAGGGTAGTGATAAGATGGGACGGTAGAGAATGGAAAGAGAAGGAAAGGAAGGGAGGAGATGGAGGAGCGAGGAGAGATGGAGGAAGGGAAAGGGAAAGAGAGAAGGGAGAGATACAGGGAAGGAAGGTATTCTTAGATGATTATTGTTGACTTAAAAGGTATTGAAGGAGAGAGAGAGAGAGAGAGAGAGAGAGAGAGAGAGAGAGAGAGAGAGAGAGAGAGAGAGAGAGAGAGAGAGAGAGAGAGAGAGAGAGAGAGAGAGAATTAGCACTAAGTAGATTTACCTGATAATCCAAACGAAGAAGAAAGCACACACACACACACACACACACACACACACACACACACACACACACACACACACACACACACACATACACACACACACACACTTTCAAGACTTCATTTAATCAGCGGAAGTGGAAGGTTTAGAAAGATGAGCCCAGTAGCCTTAATTCACACACACATACGCACACACACACACACACACACACACACACACACACACACACACACACACACACACACACACACACACACACACACACACACACACACACACACACACACACACACACACACACACACACACACTGAGAGAGAGAGAGAGAGAGAGAGAGAGAGAGAGAGAGAGAGAGAGAGAGAGAGAGAGATATGCAGCTCACTTTCTCTCTCTATTTCTCTCCTGACAAATTTGCGATTGCTTTTTCTTGTTCACTTTCCTGCATTCTCTCTCTCTCTCTCTCTCTCTCTCTCTCTTGACAATGCCTCGTCTCGTCTTTTTGTTTTTTTTCTTCCAAACGGCAAACAAATTCACTGTTCAAAAAAAATACAAGAAACAAAAAAAAACACGTCTCTTTGTCATCGCCTTGCAGCCTTTTGTGAAATTTCTCTTCCACGGCACAAA
>NW_026111907.1:270000-297715 GCF_024679095.1 Eriocheir sinensis
TCCCTTCCCCTCCCTTCCTCTCCTTTCCTTCCCTTTATCCCCTCCCTTTTATCATCAAACTCCCCTCTCCATACGTTATTTTTACCCCCTCCCTCATTTCATCTTCCCCACTCGTTTCCTTCTCTCCTCCCTCCTTTCCACTTCCCTCCCTCCGCCCCCCACCTCCCCCTGGCTGTCAATAAGCGGAGAGCACCCGGCTGGGGCTCCTTGGCCGCGCCGACTCCCGCGCGTCGACAAATAGGATTCTGTGAGGACGAGCAGATGGGGAAGACGTCGCGCTTGTCGCCAGGGAAATCACGAGAGAGAGAAAGAGAGAGAGAGAGAGAGAGAGAGAGAGAGAGAGAGAGAGAGAGAGAGAGAGAGAGAGAGAGAGAGAGAGAGAGAGAGAGAGAGAGAGAGAGAGAGAGAGGGTGTGTCTGTGTGTGTGTGTGTGTGTGTGTGTAGCGGCGCGCGTAAACAAACGAGGGTATCCCGGTGACACAAACAAACACACACACACACACACACACACACACACACCGCTGTTGACACACTGTAAGCAAACAGAATAGGAGCCCCTAACATTTTAGAGAGAGAGAGAGAGAGAGAGAGAGAGAGAGAGAGAGAGAGAGAACCAAAACACGAGCATTGCATCAACATTCAAATTAAGGTTGTTATTAGGAAGAAAGAAAATTATATATCGACAGAATTTGCGGGGAAGAAATTATTTGACAGAAAGTTAATTGGATGTCGACGTGTACAGACACACACACACACACACACACACACACACACACACACACACACACACACACACACAGTACCAAACCTCATTACCAAACGGACAAACTGACAGACCCACAGATTTACAGACAGACAGACGGACAGACAGCCTAAAATATGCGGACGGACAGGTCAATTAGCCACTTTGCCGATGACTCACTCTCCCTTTCATTCACTCACTCACTCACTCACTCCATCAGTCGCCATGTGTAATTCGGATATTCGCGTCATGGCCAGCCGCTCCATTTCAGCCAATCGTTCACTCAAAATTCCGTTCAGTTTGATATGTTCTATCGCTTCATATAATTCACTCACTCACTCACTCATTCACTCACTCACTTACCCACTTGCTCGCTCACTCATGCACGCTATCCCTCCCTTCCTCCCTCCCTCCCTCTCTCCCTCCCTCACTCACTCACTCACTCACTCACTCACTCACTCTTTCACTCACGCACTTGCCCACTTACTTGCTCACTCACGCACGCTCTCCCTCACTCTCTCACTCATCTCACTCATGTATTCACTCATCCATGTTTAAGCTATTTCTAATCCCATATTTTCCGTTTCTCAGCCAAATAAACTACTAACACTCATTTACTCACTCATTCACTTACTCACGTATTCACTCATCTATATTCAAGCTATTTTTAATCCCATGTTTTCCGTTTCTCAGTCAAATAAACTACTACCACACTCACTCACTCACTCACTCACCACCCACTCACTCACTCACCACTCACCACCTCACTCACCTCCACTCATCCATTGTTAACTTATTTCAAAACAAACTATTTTCCTTACTTAACCTGATAAATTACCAGTAACTCAACCACATAATTACTACCAGCACACTCACACTCACTCACTAACTCATCTGACTCAACTCATTCATCTATCTCTAACCTACTTCAAACTCCTATTTTCCTTTACTCAACCAATAGAATACAGACTTCACTCCACCCAGATAGTTCAACTCACTCCTGTATCCACCTTTAATCCACTGTCTATCTATCTTTCTATCTATCTTACTACCTTATTCATCTATTCACCTGACTCTTCCATTCCCCAATCTCTCTATCCACTCCCTTCTCTCCCCCTCCCTCCCGTTCTCCTCCCTGCTTTAGTCAATACAGTAGACCAAGTACACACATACTCTCACTCTTTATAAACAGGTGTGCCAGGTGCGAGAGAGTACAAGGGGAGGAAGGGGGAAACAATAATGAGACAAGCAGGGAAGGGGAAAAAGAGGAACACGAATGAAGATTAATGAGGGGAAGGAAGGCGGATCAGGATTAGATAGAGGAATGGAGGAGGAGGAGGAGGTAGAGGAAGATGAGGATTAAAGAGAGAGGTAAGAGGAACAATGGGAGTGTGCAGTAAGAGGAGAGGCAGAAGAGGAGGTAACAGGAGGAAAAGGAAAGAAAGAAGAGAAGGTGAAGAAGACAAATAAGAAATGAAGGAAAGAGGAGAAATGAAAGGAAAAAAGGGAAACAGAGTAAGGACGAAAATATAAAAAGAAAATAAGAAAAAGAGGAGGAAAGATGAAAAGTGAAAGGTAGAGGAAAAGAGACGATAACAGAAGTACAAACAGAAAAATGAGGAAAGGAAAAAAAAAGAAGGAAAAACAAACCACAAGAAAAAGAGAAAGGGAACAAGAGGAGAGAAAGAAAACGATAAGAAGAAGAAGAAGAAGAAGAAGAGAAAAGGATAACAGAGGAAAACAAACCATACAGGAATAAAGAATGAAGAGATGAGAATAGAAAGAAGCAATTAGAAGATAGGAAGAGGAGAGGAGATGAAAAACAGGCCATAAAAAGAGGAAGATAAACAGGTCATGAGAAGGGAACAAAAGGAGGTGACAAAAACGAACAATTGAGAAGAGAATGACAAAGAGACAAAGAAAAAGGAGGAGGAGAAGGAAAAAGAGGAAAAAGAGGTCATGGGAAAAGGAACAAAAGGAGATAACGAAGGAGAACAATCTTGCCATTATCGCCTCCCTCATCTCCCATCTCCATCTCCGCTCCTCCTCACCTGGATGGTCAGCACACCTGAGCAGGGCAGGTGAGGCTCAGGAGAATATTACCAACTCATTAGCAGCAAAGGAGATTACACAGCTAAGGAAGACAGGGAGGAGGAGGAGGGAGAGTGGAAGGGGAGAGGAGGGAGGGGAAGAGGGAGAGGGAACAGGAGAGGAAGGAGGAGAGGGAGAGAGGAGTAGGAGGAAGGGTTTTAAACGTGAGTGCGATGTTCTGTAATCTTCAAAAAAATGCTTATACTCCAAAGTGTGTGTGTGTGTGTGTGTGTGTGTGTGTGTGTGTGTGTGTGTGTGTGTGTGTGTGTGTGCGTGGATAATTCGCCCACCTGTTGAAGCGTTACGTTCGCACGCTAATTAGGGTCATTACCGCCTGCCTGTATATCATTATTTAATACCTGTTCGTACCTTGCAACCCCTCTCTCTCTCTCTCTCTCTCTCTCTCTCTCTCTCTCTCTCTCTCTCTCTCTCTCTCTCTCTCCCCCTCTCTCATCACCAACATCAACTATTTCCTTTTTCCTTCATTTTATTCGTTTTATTCTTTCTTTTTCCTTCAAATGATTAATCAAACCTTGGCAAGACATTATTTTTTTATTTTCCTTTCAGATCATGTAAAAAAAATTCTGATTCACATTTACTTTCCTTCACATATATTTCCCTCTTTTCTTTTTTTTTCCTTGTCTAATTGCTCTTCCTCTGCACCTTTCCCTCCTCCCTCTCTCTCTCTCTCTCTCTCTCTCTCTCTCTCTCTAACGAGCTATTTTTTGCTTTCTCTCATTCCTTTCCTTTCTCACTTTCTCTCCCTTCTCCCTCGATACAGTATTTATTTTTCTCCTTTTCCTCTTTTCTCTCCTTCTCTCGCTGTTCCCCTTCCCGGTGCAAGATTTTTTTTTTCTCTCTTTCATGTCTCTCGTTCTCTTTCCTTCCATCAACATTCTTTTCCATTCCCTTTCACACTTGCCTCTCCCAGTAAGCCAATTTCTCTCCCTCCCTCTCTCCCTTCTCTCTCCCCCTCTCACACTATTTCCTATTTCATTTTCTTTATTCCTTGCTTCTTCCATTTATTTTCCTTCTTTTCGTTTAGTTTAGTTTATCCTTCTTTATTTATCCTTACGAGCATTCATTTACTGTTTTTCATTTCCTGACATTATTTTCCTTTTTTCAGCATCTTTCCACTCACGTTATCTGCTTCGTTCTTCATTCATTCATTCATTCATTCATTCATTCATTTATCTTCTCTCTCTTCTCCTTCAATTTTCCTTTTCTCAGCATCTTTCCTCTCATGTCACCTGCCTCATCCTTCCTTCCTTCATTCATTCATTCATTCATTTATTCATTCATTAATTCATTCATTCATTCATTCAGTCAGTCAGTCCATTATCTTCTCTCTCTCTTCTCCTTCCATTTTCCTTTTCTCAACATCTTTCCTCTTCTTATGTTACCTGCCTCATCCTTCCTTCCTTCCTTCCTTCCCATTCTCTTCTCTTTCCTGTTCTTATGTTACCTGCCTCATCCTTCCTTCCTTCCTTCCTTCCTTCCATCCATTCTCTTTCCTCTCCTTCCACTCTCCTTTTATCATCATCCTTTCTCTCGTGTTACCTACCTCAACCTTCCCACCACATCCTCTCCCCTTTCCTCCTCTTCCTACCACTGTTTTCTCTTTTCTTTTCTTCTTTTCTCTCCTTCCACTTTCCATTTCATACCATCTTCCCTCGCATGTTACCTGTCTCAGCCTCCCTACCACACTCCCTTCTCTTTACTTGCCTTCCTTACCGTTCTCTCTCCCCCCTCTCCTCTCCTTCTCGCCGCAGACAACCGCACTTAACGTCACTTTTCTCTCTCCACGCATCTCATCCCGGCTCTCGAGACTCCGTAAGACACAAACAGAGATGAAGAGCACGATTTAAAGCAAGGAATCCCAGGCAGGTGGAGGGAAGGGAGGGAGAGAAGGTAAGAGATGAGAAAAGAGAAGAGATGATGCAAAGATTAAGTGAGGGAGAGAGGAGGAGAGGGAAGAAGAGAAAGACGATGCTGCAAAGATAATGTGATGAAAAGAAGAAAGTTTAGAAGAAGAGACAGATGCTGAAGGGTAGAGAAGAGGAGGGATGCTGTACAGATAAAGGGATGGAGAGAGGAGGAGAAGGAAGAAGCGTGGGGATGCTGCAAATATGCAGCGAGAGAGAGAGATGAGTATGGGAGAGGGAGACGGCAAGCCGTAGAGTTTAAGACGGGAGGAAAGGGAGGAAAAGAGAAGGGCTGCTGCACAGATGAAGGGAGAGAGAAGAGAGAGAGAGAGAGAGAGAGAGAGAGAGAGAGAGAGAGAGAGAGAGAGAGAGAGAGAGAGAGAGAGAGAGAGAGAGAGAGACATAAAAAACACGGAACATTTGGCACACACACAAAAAACACCCAACACCAGGCATACCAAAATACCAGACAACAATAGACACAGACAGATGGTCAGAAACAGGGAAAAGTGAGGACAGGAAGAGAATGAAAAATTAGAACACTCACACCTATCATTCGTCCTCTCCCTTCCCCTCCCTTTCTCTCCCTTTCCCCTCCCTTCCCCTTCCGTCCCTCGGCCCAGAACAAATTTTTATACTCGCCTAAATAAATCATTCTACGCAGCAATATATTTGGCCATAAATCCTGCCTCAGCGATATTGCTCGACACGTCCGAAGCTGTGTTGGCAATGATGGTAACAACAACGATGAGGATGATAGGGATGATGATGATAATGGTAGTAGTAGTAATAATGAGAGTGATGATGATGATAATAATGGTAGTAGTAATAATGATAATGATGATGATGATGATAATGATAGAATTCCAAATAGATGCAGTAATTATATCAAGAATAGCAAGGAACAAAATATATACCATGAAAAATTAGAAAATAAAACATAGAAAGAGAGAGAGAAAGACAGACAAGGCAACCAGGTAGATATAGATAGATAGACATACAGATTAAAACCAGATAGAGATAGATACATAGATAAGTAGACAGACAGATAAAGGAAAGTATATTGAATACCTGAACGCGTAAATATGTGAACGAATCTGTCCCTCAATAGAACGAGCTAATAAATAAACAACTGAATAGATACACAAACAAACATAGAGTAGAGTAAACAAACACACACAACAAAGCACACACAAAAAAAACTAATCAATATATAAAACGCATAGAAGTTAATAAACAAACTAAAACAACCTAAAAAAAAAAAAAGCTAAAATTAACCAAGCCTAAAAATAATAATAAAAATAATAAGCCTCCCGCAGTACAGACTCGGTCAATTAAGCAACCAAATGACCTCAGTTATTTCCTAATGGCGTTTTTAATTACCCGACATACTTACTAGGGATTGTCATAATTATCCCATTCATAACCGCGCGGCGACTCCCATCATAAAAAAAATATAACCTGGGAATTACTTAAAGGCGAGAAGGGGAATAACATTAATGAATAAATGCTAGGAACTCTGTCCCTCTCTCTCTCTATCTATCTATCTACTTCTCTCTCTCTCTCTCTCTCTATCTATCTATCTATCTATCTATCTCTCTCGTAATGGAAAACACACCCGCTTGGAACCAGAAGTAGAGTGAGAGAGAGAGAGAGAGAGATCTATGTCATCCACTTCCTGTACCATTTATTTCCAGTGTAATCCCCTCCTATACCCATCCCTTCTCTCTCTCTCTCTCTCTCTCTCTCTCTCTCTCTCTCTCTCTCTCTCTCTCTCTCTCTCTCTCTCTCTCTCTCTCTCTCTCTCTCTCTCTCTCTCTCTCTCTACTTCTCTCTCTACTTCTCTCTATCTCTCTAACTATCCATTTATCTACCTTTCTATATTTTTATCTATCTACGTATCTATCAATCTATCTATCTAAATAACACACAATCTGACAACGTATATATCTGTCTCTTTCTCTCCCTATCTGCGTCTCATCTATCTATCTATCTATCAATAACGAGCTCATTCTTACCTTATAGCGACGGTACCAGTAGCAGAGCGGATGTACATGGAGTCTTCGGCGTTGAGGCTCGCTGAAATGGGCCACGCGATCTGCAGCAGGGACTCCCGGATGATCGAGTCCCAGCCAGATCCGTGCTCGCTCACATTCTCGGAGCGCATCAGTCGGGGCTTGCGGCGAATGGTCCGGCCGTTCAGCTTACCGCCGCCGCCGCTGCCCGTGCCGGATTCCATGGTGGGGGTATGCGGCATGGTGGCGGTGTGGGGAGGTGGGGTATGGGAGGTTGTTGGGTTAGGTTTGGGTTTGATTTGGGTGTTTTCTGGTTTTGTTTTCTTTTAATTTAGTTTGTTTTTTGTTTTGTTTTCTTCGATCGGGTGTTTTCCGAGGTTTTCTTTCTTAGACTTTGATGATTTTTCTAAGTTTTTTTCAATTTTTTTTTGTTTTATTTTCTTGTTTTTTTCTAGTTATTTAATGGTTTGTTGTTGTTTTTAGTTGTTTTTTTGTTTGTGTTCTTTGTTTTCCTTTTCTTTCACTATTTTGTTTTCTTTCTTTCCTCGCTGTGTCTTTTCTTTATCAATGTTCTTTTCTTTACCTTCGTTTTCTTTATTATTATTGTTATTGCTTACCACTACTTCTGTTTCTCTTCCTTATTTTCGTTTTTATCTTATTTTCTCTTTCTCTCTTCCCCTTCGTCCTTTATCTCGCTTTCCTCTTTATATTATTTACTGTTCACGAAGTGGGGGGTTTTCCTCGCTCACTCTTTTTTGTTTCTCGTTTTTCCTAATTATTTATTGTTTCTGAAGGCTTTTTGTATATTTTGTTGTTCCTCTCACTCTCTCTCTCTCTCTCTCTCTCTCTCTCTCTCTCTCTCTCTCTCTCTCTCTCTCTCTCTCTCTCTCTCTCTCTCTCTCTCTCTCTCTCTCTCTTAAGGTTGAGGTTCTCTCCACTTTCTTCCCTTCTTGTCACTTCACTCGTTACGTTTACTTCAGTCTCCCTTCACACGTTTTTTTAATACTCTTTCTCTTTTTTTTTTTTTTTCCTTCCGCGTCTGACTCAATTTTTAGCGAGGGACATTTTTCCTTCCACGATTTTTTCCTCCGTTCAGACAAGTTCCCCTTTCGCTCCCTTGCTCTTTCTTATATCTTTTTTTCTTTACTTTTTCTTTCCTCGGTTTTTTTCCACTTTATTTTTTTTCCATACAGTACTTTCACCTTTCAGTCTTCGTGTCCTTTCTACAATGTCTGTTTTTCTTCTTCTATAATTGTTTTACGTTCGATTTTAAAAGTTTTCATTCACTTGTGTCCAATATATCATTTTTCAGTACGACATTTTAGCTTTCCAGTCTTCATTTTCCACTTTTCAATGTCTATTTTTATTTCTCTGTTTATTGCTTTACCTTCACTTCCAACAGTTTATGATTTTCGTCTCTAACACTCTTTAAAAGTTCTTCAATTTTCTCATTTTACATTCACCAATTTCTTTCTTATTACGCTTTACCTTGTCTTTCCCTCTTCCTTCTTTTAATTTTTTTGTCTTACTTCTGTCCTCTCATCAACACCATTTTTATTTATCTTTTTATATCAATACTTTCAATATTCTCCCATTTTTCCTTTCACTATGGTAAGGGAGTTTCCATTTTTTTTAAGTGACCTCAAAATCCTAATTCATTTTCCACTTCCCATTTACGTATTTATTTTTATCTTTCCTATTTATTTTTTAATCTTCAGTTCTCATCGCCTGTTCTTCCGTTTATTGCTGTCACTGTTAATTACTTCATTATTTTATTCACCTTCTCCTCGTCCTCAGTCACACAATTCCAAAGTTTAATTTCTTGATTAATCGCTACCTTAAAAAAAGTGCTTCAATGTGTGTTTCGTCCGGCGTTTCGAAGCAGGTGTTTACAGGGACACTTCCGAATACGATGTTTATTTTGGCGTTCAGAGTAGACAAGCAAAAACGGTTCATTCGAAGCTTCAAAGTGAATTTCGTTCCGTCACTCGAAAATGTTGACAATTTAACTCCATTTCTTGTCCTTTTTCTCTCCCTCTGCTGTCCGAAGCGTCGACATTCATTACGTGCTTACAAAAAAGGCTTCAGTGCGCGTGTGTTTCCCGCTCCGGAGCTTCGAATGGACAACAGTAGCGGAGGAGTGGCGGAAAAATGCTTCGGGTGTGTTTCGTTTGCAGTTCGAAGCGGAGGTTGCAACGTTGCCTCACAGTCTTGAACCAACGAAGCCTTCACAGACGAATAGTGTAGTTCCAGTCGTCTTTTTCATCCATCACAGATACATAGTCAAGTTTGCATCTCTTTTATATTTTTTCCTTATATTCTTTCAGTGTTGGAAGAGGGGAAAGGGGAAGGGAAGAAGAGGGAATTCCAGCACGGCAGAAAGTCGCAACACAGGAATTTTATACACATTGGTTTCCCCTTTTCCTTATACACGAAGAGACACGTCACATTCACGACTCAACACGTCTGTTTATTTATGTTTGTTTTGCTTGTTTGTTCGTTTTTCCAAGGCCACGGCGCGTTGCTTTGGGTCTCCAGATGGAAAAAAAAGTTCACGATAGTTTTATGTTTGTTTTGGGCACTTATCGGTCAACGTATATATATAAAATGTCATCCAAGAGCATAAACAAACACTTCCAAATCACTGGAATATAAACGCAGTAATGATTGTTCCTCTTAAGTGTTATTCTCGTAAATCCGTGTGGGGTGTGTCTGTATCTGCATAGGTTTTGTGCATAGATGTGAACGTACGATTCATTACTCAACCCTCGAACATATCACCATATCACCGGATCAAGTATGGAGTCAGTATTGAACTTGCATCGATCGTTATGTCTTTGGTGTTTATCCCCAGCACGAGGCCGCGGGATCTGGGTCAGGGGAGGTGGTGGTGAGGGCGGCGGCGGTGGTAGTGGTGGTGACGGTAGTGATGGTGGTGGAGAGTCTGCAACCGAGAGACTTCACCTGTTGGTCAAAGTCACGTGTTTACTAGAGTCACCTGTTGGTCAAAGTGTTCCTGTTGGCCATTTACCTGTTGGCCAGTATCGCCTGTTGCAAAGTTTCATTCCTTGGCCCAGTCACCTTATGGCCAAAAATTCCACTTGGCCACAAAACGCGATAGTCAAAATTTCTTAATGGCCACACCTTTTTTTGACCAAATTTCCCCGTTGGCCACTCACCTCTTGACCAGAATCACCTGTTTCAAAGATCATTCGTTGGCCAAGTCACCTCCTGTTGTCCCAGTCACCTCTTATTGGCCAAAATTTCTAAAGTCGCCACCTTCATTTGCCAGAATTTCACTGTTGGCCACACACCTGTTGACCCGAATCACCTGTTGGCCCAGTTACCTCCACTTGGCCAGAAGACACGTTGGCCAAAATTTCTTAACGGCAACACCTTTTTTTGACCGAATCTCCCTGTTGGCCGCTCACCTGTTGACCCTAATCCCCTTTTGGCCGGTCATGCGCTTACTGGCTCTCTCACTTTTTGGCCTCGTTCAGCGGCTGGCCAGAAAGTTGCCGCTGTGGAGGAGCTTAGCGAAGGAAGGGCAGGGCGAGGAGGAAGGCTTAGCGCAACGTTCTCTGCTTATCGTGTGTGTCTGAGTATTATAACTTTGTCCATTCTTGTTCGCCGCCTCCGCCTCGCTTTCTCTCTTTATCCTCGAGTTCCTTATTGGTCTCGCCGCTCCGTCTCCTCTTCCTCTTCCTCTTGTGTCTTGCGCGTCTGCCTCTCTCTGCCTGTCTGTCTGTCCTGGAATCTTACGTGGCCTGCTTCATCACGGCTCTGAAAAGACGATAATGGGAAATTTGAGTGTGGTTATAGGTGGTGGTGATGGTGGTGGAGGAGTGGTGATGGCGGTGGTGGTGGTGGTGAAAGTGGGGGGTGGGGTTGGTGGTGGTGGTGGTCGTAGTAGTAGTAGTAGTAGTAGTAGTAGTAATTGTAGTAGTAGTAGTAGAAGTAGCAATAATAATAATAATAATAATAATAATAATAATAATAATAATAATAATAATAGCAATAATAATAAAAAAAAGCAACCACGGCAAACTTAACAATCTCTTCACCATTTTCCATTATAACCGCAAGAGGAAAGTTTTCATTATTTTTTTCCTTCTCTTCTTTCTTAACTTTTTATTCTTCTTCCTTGAGAGAGAGAAAAGGAAGGAAGCCGAGAGTCCGCCCGGCGCCTTTTGTTCTTTCCCTTTCTCCTCCTCGCCCTTTCTCTCCCCATCTCGACCCCCCCCCCCCCCTTCCTTCCTTTATCCTCTTCCCTTTCTCTTCTCCGCAGGCAAACTCTTTCTTTCTTTCTTTTGCTATTGAGAGAGAGAGAGAGAGAGAGAGAGAGAGAGAGAGAAAAGGGAGGTCAGAATATGCTGGTAAGTCGCTCTAATCCCGAGAAAGCGAGACACACACACAAGCACACACACACACACACACACACACACACACACACACACACACACACACACACACACAACGACGCCCCCTCCACCTGTTTACACCTGCATGCCCGGCGCTCATCACCCGCGCTGGGGCCTCAACAGGTAATAAGAAGAACCATTTCTGATTTAATTTGCGACTCAAAGACCTCGTGCGACGCTTTACACCTGCGCGCCGTAAGCCTGATTAAGGGAAAGCTCAGGTGTGTGGGAATATTGCGGTTATTATTACCATTACTACTACTACTACTACTACTGCTACTATCGTTGTTATTAATCCTCTTAGTCTTACTTTATTAGCTCTTACAAGTTCGTACATAAAACTTTCTTAATGTTTAGCTTTCTGATTATGCCTGTTTGCTCCCTGAATGCAAATCTCTAGTGCTCTCTCTCTCTCTCTCTCTCTCTCTCTCTCTCTCTCTCTCTCTCTCTCTCTCTCTCTCTCTCTCTCTCTCTCTCTCTCTCTCTCTCTCTCTCTCTCTCTCTCTCTCTCTCTCTCTGTCTCTGTTTCTGTCACGTTCACACACACACACACACACACACACACACACACACACACACACACACACACACATGATTCATTTCACTAATTATCACTTTGGGTCAAATCGGCAATTTTTCCACCCCATTATTCTTCGTCTTTTACTCGCTGTCACATCTTTTTCCCTTACCCTTTTTTGTGTTTCTTTTTCCGTCTTTCTCTTTCCGTTTCGCTAACACCGCACTTTTCCTCACGACTTGGTGCAGTGTTGCCACCCAGAGCCCATCGACCACCTTGATCAGTGTTACCAGACAAAAAAGAAAAAGCTGACCTCTCTTCTGGCCTTTCCTTAGGTTTGATTTTCCAGGATCATCGATTAAAGGGCTTTTTTTTCTCTCTTTCTTTGTTGTCATTGAGCGGTTTCCTTTGCCATAGAAAAGGTATGAAAGGAAGAGGTTTTGACTGACAGTGTTGCCATAACCATACTGTTTTGCTTTAACCTTATATATTATCTTGCATAGTCTAAAACTGACATAAGAAGAGAACTGGTTGCCTGCGTGAATCTTATCTTTAATTGCATCTTTTTTTACTTCAGTCATAAGTGAGTTTACGTTCGTGTGTTATCTTGCATTGTATTAAAGTGGGCTATAGGAGCGGACCGGTTGCCAACGTGTATGTAACCTTGAGATGCATATGTTTTTTTTTTTTTTTTACTACAGTCATTAAGGAGTTTACGTTCGCCCGTTTACGTTTGGTTTTACTTCTGTCATACGTTTTAAGTGATGCCGTAAACAGGTGTGCTTCTCAGGTTAATTAGTAGTGTTATGTTTTCTTCCAGCTCATGACGTGAAATATTGTTGTAGGGAATGCATGTATGTATGTATGTATGTATGTGCTGGGAATATTGTCGTAAGGAATGTATGAATGTTTGTGCTGGGAATATTATCGTAAGGAATGTATGAGTGAAAGCGCTGGAAGTATTACCGTAAAGAAAGTATGAATGAATGTGCTGGAAATCGTATTATCTCTTTCTATCTCTATCTCTTTTTATCTTTCTGACTTTCTCCGTTAAGTTAATCAATCATTCACTAGAGCTTTATCTCTTTTTTTTATCTTCCTGACTTTCTCTGTTTAGTTAATCAATCATTCACTGCAGCTTTATCTCTTTTTTTATCTTTTTGACATTCTCTGTTTAGTTAATCAATCATTCTCTGCAGGTTTTACTCAGAATCATCTTATAAGAGTATGTCATCTATGAATCTAAGGTTGGTATAAGGTATTCCCCGTCTATCTTGATCCCCATGCACCCTAAACCATCCTATCAGTCAATTCCTATAAGCTTCCATATTAAAGAGCTTTCCTATTTCCCAACGTGAGCTTTCTCTGTGTGGATATTTGCTACAAGTTTCTGGCAGGGTATCAGGACACCTCTCCTCCCGAAACTGACCTATCTTTCGGTCACTCCTCTAACTCTAACTCTAACTCTAACTCTTTTTTCACACTTGTTACCTTTTTTTTATGCCCTTCAACTGACTCCTCTGCTGTAAAAAAAAAAAAAAAAAATCATGTGTTTGAAGATACCCCAACACTTAATCAAACAATAAACCAAAGTCGGCATGTTTGTGTACTCAGTAAATGTATATAGACCTTCGATTTGACAAAGTAGGAAGGAAGGTAGGGAGGTAGGTATAAATCTCTCTCTCTCTCTCTCTCTCTCTCTCTCTCTCTCTCTCTCTCTCTCTCTCTCTCTCTCTCTCTCTCTCTCTCTCTCTCTCTCTCTGTGCTACAAGTTGCCGGCGTGGCTCACAACGTCCCTTTAACTTAACGTCTGGGCGCTGCGTCTGTGTCACACGTTGAAGACATGGAGGCACAGCGTTCGTTCGTGTCATCGATTCTTGTGCACACACTCACCTCTCTCTCTCACTCGCTCTCGCTCTCACACACTCTCTCTCTCTCTCTCTCTCTCTCTCTCTCTCTCTCTCTCTCTCTCTCTCTCTCTCTCTCTCTCTCTCTCTCTCTCTCTCTCGTAGAACCAAGCTATGTAACTTTTCTCACTGGGCGCAGATTCCGAGACGAGGCGGCGTAACAAGACCTAGAAAGACAACAACAACAGTACCACCACCACCACCAACAACAACAACAACAACAACAACAACAACAACAACAACAACAACAACAACAGCAACAAGAGCCTGTCCAACTATCCATCCCAAATTGTCTCTTTACTAATCGCTTCACAATTGTTATAAGAGATGTATGTTCGTTTGTGTGTTTGTTTCTTCGTCTGCTAGTGGCTCCATGGGGTTTTTTTTCTTCCCTTATTTCGTTCTGAATTGCTTTTGTTGGCAAGTTTCGTTTCCTGTGTAAAGTTAAACGGAAGACACGAGAGAGAGAGAGATGGATGATCGGTATTGTTTTTCCGGGGCATTCATTCTTTCTCTCCTTCAAGTATAAAGTTCACGGAAAAGTCTAAAGATATACAGAAACTTCCAAACCATAATGAAAAACACAAAAACATCTTCCTCGTGTCTGCATGGAAAGTCCTCTATTGTTTTCTGCCAGTTTGATTTTTTTTTTTTTTTTCATTTCTACAAGCTTAAAAATTTACCGACAAGTCTGAAGATATACGGAAGCTTTTTCAAATCATAATAAAATATAAACACAAAAACAGCTTCCTCGTGACAGCATGGAAAGCCCTCAATCGTTTTCTGCCAGTTTGTTTTTCTTTTTCATTTCTACAAGTTTAAAAATTTACCGACAAGTCTGAAGATACACAAAAACTTCCAAATCATAATAAAACACAAACACTAAAACATCTTCCTTGAGTCCGCATGAAACTCCTCAATTGTCTTCTGCCCGTTTGATTTTTTTTTATAAGTTTTAAAATTTACCGAAAAGTCTGAAGATAAACGAAAATTTCCAAATCATAATAAAACACAAACACTAAAACAGCTTCCTTGAGTCCGCATGAAAGTCCTCAATTACCTTCTGCCCGTTTGACTTTTTTTCCCTACAAGTTTTAAGTTTACCTATAAGTCTGAAGTTGGACAGTCTCGTTCAGTCGGCGCAACATCTGTGGTCATATTCCAGATCGAAAAGTCTGAAGATATACGGAAATTTCCAAACCATAATGAAAAACACAAAAAACATCTTTGTGTATGCATGGAAAGCCCTCACTCAACTATTCCCTTTACGCCTAAATTTACGGCTGAACTAAAATATACGACATCCCCTACGGCCACTTTGTCCTCTTGTTGCTTCTCCTTCTATCTCCTCTTCTCCCCTCTTCTCTCCCACCCTCATTTTTTCTCCCCATTGAGAGATAAGAGGCCTCGGTATGATCTATAGGCACAATAAGCGAGCCTCTCCCCTCTCCCCACGGCTAAGCGAATAGGCCTAGTTCGGGTCCCTCGGCTCCCCTCTGCCCGCGCCCAATATTTATGGCGGGCAGGTGAAAAGTACAGGTGTTAGGTATTGTTGGTTTTGTACTGATGCTGAGGGAGAGGAGGAGAGAGGAAGAAGAAGAAGGAGGAGGAGGAAAAGGTAGAGGATGAGGAGGAGATGTAAGAAGTGGTTGTAAGGGAGAAGAAGGAAACCGAGTAAGGATGCTGAGTAAATTGAGATGAGGGAGAGAGAGAGGGATGCAAGGAAGGGAGATGAGAAGGAGAAATGATGATGGAAAGAAGGAAGGTAAGTAGGTAAGTGATGCCCTGATGGATGTAGAAGGTAAAGGAAGAGAAGATAGGGAAAAAGAAGAGGAGGAAGAGGAGAATGCGCAAAAAGAAGGAGAGGAAAATGAGGAAGGTAAAGACGAGACAATTAAAAAGATTCGGATCCTAAAGAAATTAAGAGAAAAGAAGGAAAAATGGAAGAAGGATAAAATACAATAAACAAGATTAAGTCAAGAGAGGAAGGAAAGAAGGAAGAGGCTGCAAAGATAGGGAGAGTAGGGAGAGCTTGGGAGATGCTTACTGGGGAGAGGAGAGAGAGGGGAGAGGATTCTAAAAGCTATGGAGGTCGTGGGGAGAAGTTATGGGAGAGGGGAGATGGCAGGCACTCTAGGGAAGAATATGGGGAGGAAATGGAAGAGTAAAGAGAGTGAGATGGGAAGGAAGAGAGAGAGAGAGAGAGAGAGTGAAAATGGAATGTGTATGCAGGAAGGAGAGAAGGAGAGAAAGCTGAAGAAAGGCAAAGCAAGGGAGAGAGAGTGGAAAAAGAGAAAGTAGTTAAGGAAGAATGAGAAAGAGAGAATAAGGTTGAAGAAAATTAAGATGCAACAGAAAAGAGGAAAACAAAGAAAAGAAGGAAAAATAGAAATGAGAGAAAAGAGCAGAAGAGAAAGAAAAGGAGAGAGTCAGACACAGAAAAGGGAAAAGCAGGAGTGAGAAAAGAGAGGAAAAGAAAGAGAAAAAGAAGGAGGATAAAGAAAATATAAGAGTGAACGTTGGAGTGAAAAGAAAAACAGAGAATAAAAGAAGGAAAAAAGGAGGAACTAGAGAAAAAAAGACGCAATGAAGAAGAAAATGTAAGAGTATCAAGGGAAATACAAGGATGAGAGGAGGAGAAAGAGGAAGAAAAAGAAGAAGCGGAGGAAGAGGAGGAGGAGGAGGAGGAGGGACAGGCTATAAATTAAGGTTATTGGATTAACAACATTTTTTTCAGCCGTTGTTTGTTCTTTTTTCATTGAGTTAGTTAGGAGGAAAGGTGAACGCGAGAGTCGGGTTTTATCTCTCCCTCTCTCTCTCTCTCTCTCTCTCTCTCTCTCTCTCTCTCTCTCTCTCTCAGGAGGCGCCAGGAATGTAACAAATGGCTCAGTATTTCATAGTCTGTCCCGCCAAGTAATTGCTGGCGGTCAGACGTTCGCTTACTCAACGGGGACAACCAATACTATGTTAATGGGCCCGCTGCTGCCAACACGCGAGAAAACGGAGCGCTCTTGGGGGAGACTCGGCTAAAAAATGTAAATTGTAAATGAGGTGAAGGATAGAGAGGGTAGACTTGTGTTTAAAAGAGAATATTATAAATGAGTTGAGAGATGAATAGCTAGAGAAAATGGGTAACTTGTGTAAAAAAGGGGGGAGGAAATAGTGAATGAGTTTGAGATGATAGATTGGGAGAAAGAGTAAACGTGGTTAGAGAAAGAAAATTATAAATACGAAAAGATAAACATAGAAGGAAGGAAAGCAAGAAAAGAGAAAGTAAGAAGGAATTAATAGAGAAAAGAAAGAAAGGATAGATAGAAGGATAGATGCTAAAATAATAATGGTGATAAATGCATGGAGAAAGAAAGAATGAAAGTAAAGAAAGAGTAGACTTAGGTTAAGGAGAGAAAATGATAAATGCGGAAAGATAAACATAGAAGGAAGGAAAGCGAGATAAAGAAAGTAAGAAGGAATTAATGGAGAAAAGAAAGAGAAAGATAGATAGATAGATAGATGGTAAAATAATAATGCTGATAAATACATGAAGAAAGAAAGAATGAAAGCCAGAAAGAAACAAAAAAAAACGAGGATGAACTAATGGAAAAAAAAAAGAAATACAGCTAGATAGATAGATAGATAGATACACAATTAGATAGGCAGATCTATAGATGAATAAATATGCAAATAACTGTTCATAAATATATAGATTAAAGATAAATAGAGGGAAAAAGTATTACTGTTTGCCTTTCAATACGTTTCGTGGCTTGATGTACAGTGTCATATCTGTATTTTTGTGCGTGTGTATGTATGTATGTATGGATGGATGGATATGTGTATGTATATATGTATGTATGTATGTATGTTAGTGTGATGCATGAATAAATAAATATCAGAACAAATATTTATGTGTACTTGATAGCGTCGATTTATGTGCGTGTGTGTGTGTGTGTGTGTGTGTGTGTGTGTGTGTGTGTGTGTGTGTACATATATATACTTTTCCCCAGGCTGTGATTCATACTTTTTATCTCAAATATTCCCAAAAATATCTCGAAGTTTTATCTAAATTGCATATGCCTGAACGTGTGTGTGTGTGTGTGTGTGTGTGTGTGTGTGTGTGTGTGTGTGTGTGTGCGTGCGTGCGTGCGTGCTGTTTTGCATACTAACAAGGTTTATTATTTTCCCGCATTAAGAGTTTTCCTTCCATATTCCTCCTCCTTCCCTCCATCCCTCCCCCCTCCCTCCTCCCTCCATTCTTCCTCTCCTCTTTACTCCTCCTCTTATGGCCATTCTTGCCACCAGGAAATACGTGAAGATGAGGAGAGAGGGAGGAGAGAAGGAAGGTAAGAGATGAGATGGGATGGGGAGGAGAGAGGGAGGGAGGGAGGAGGTGGTGTATGCTATGGGAAGATAACACTGACTCATGCTTCCCCATTACTCCCCTCGCTTCCTCTCTCTTCCTCTCACTTGCGTTCTTGGTCACTATCGCCTTACAGCAGCTTCCCCCCTTCCCTTCTTACCCTCCTCCTTCTCTTCCTTCTCTCTCTCTCTCTCTCTCTCTCTCTCTCTCTCTCTCTCTCTCTCTCTCTCTCTCTCTCTCTCTCTCTCTCTCTCTCTCTCTCTCTCTCTCTCTCTCTCTCTCTCTCTCTCTCCCCCTGAACCTATCTATTTGTTTACCTTAACTAAAAAATATCACCTGTTTCTTCACCTAATCTCAAAATCTTGCACTACGTTCTATTCTCTCTGCGTGTGTTTGCTTTTCTTTTCTCTTTTCTATTTTTGTATTTCTATTTTTATTTCTCAACTCAGAAAAAAACTCGATTTCAAAATTATCTTTCCTTTCCTCTCTTCCAGTTTAGTTTAGTTTTTCCTTTTTCGTTCTCTTTCTCAACACAAAAAAAAAATCGCCTTTCCTTCCTTCTCTTTCAGTCTGATTTTCCTTTTTTCTTTCTCTTTCTCGACTCAAAAAACATCTCCTTCCTTCCTTTCGACTTTTGGTCTAGTTTTGTTTCTGTTTTTCTCTTTCGCAATTCAAAACAAACTTCATCTTTCCTTTTCTTTCCTCACTTCAGAATCTTCTCCGTCTATTTCTCTTAAGTCTCAAGTTCCTCCGTTCATCCATTTCTCGTTTCTTTCATTTATCACACTCGTTTTATCTCCCTTTTCTCTCTACTCCTCTTCACTCATCCCAAACTGCCCATAATCATTCTCTCTTATTTCCACTTTATTCTGATGTTTCTCGCTTTCCCCTCTCCTCTCCTTCCCCTTTCCCCCTTTACTGTTTCCTCCTCTTCCATTCGTTTTCCTTGCTCTTCTTTCTTTCACTTCCTTTCTCCTCCCCTCCCTTTCCCTTTCCCACTCTCCTTACTTCCTCTTCATCCATTTCCCTCATTTACACATTCTATATTCCCCTTTATCACATTCGTATACTCCTATCTCTTCCCCTTCCTCCCCATTAGACTCAATATTCCCTCATTCTTCCCCTCCATCCTAAATTCCAAGCATCTGTTTCCCCTCACTTTGAATTACCTCCACTTTCCCCTCTTTCATACGGTTTATTTTCCCGTTTATTACAATTGTTTACCCTTTCAATTTCCTCCTCGTTTTCTTGATGTTTTCCCTTTTTGTAGTAATTTGTCTTTTCATTGTCTAATTTTCTCTTGTATTTAATTTCTTTACTCCTTTTTTCCTCTTTCTTTTCATAATATTTTTCCCTTTCTTATTTTTTTTCATTTTTTTTCCAGTTCATAATTTTCTTGTCTATTTTTTCCTTTTATTTCGTTACTTTTCTTTCTTTTTTCCTTTTCCTTTTTTTTCCTTTCTTTCTTGTCTAATACCTTTCCTTTACTTCATTTATTTACTCCTCCTTTACTATTCTCTTTCTTATTTTTTTATCCTTTTTTCCCAGTTCATATTTTTCTTGTCTATTATTTACTTTTATCTCGTTACTTTTTCTCCTTCTTTCTTCTCTCATCTCTTATCCTCTTCCTCTTTCTTCCATTTCATCTTGTTCTTCTCTAATGCTCCTCTTCGTTACAGTTCTTTACTCCTCCTTTTCTTCTTCCTATTCTTCATTTTTTTCTCTTTCTTGACTAAAATCATCTTTCCTTTTGTTTATATTCGAGGGTTTTTTTATCTCAACCAAAAAATCCTTTCATCTCCTTTAATCTGATATTCTTTTCTCTCTATTTCTTAACTAAAAGATCTGCACTTTTTTTTCTTTATCTTCAACTCAATTCCCTTATTTCAGATTCCTCTCCTCAAATTCATCTTTTTCTTGTCTAATGATGATCCCCTTTTCTTCATTACCCCTTAACCCTTTCTTCTTCCCTTTCTTAATCTTTTTTCCCCTTTTTACAAATTCCTCTTTTCCTTTGTCTAATGTTCCTCTTTATCTCATTTCATTACTCCTCCTTTCTCCTTCCCTTTCTTTAATCTTTCCCCTTTTTACAATTTTATTTCTTCCTTGTCCAATGCCTTCTCCTTCATTATCCTTTTCTTGTTCTCTTTCTCAATCTTTTCACTTAACAATTAGTCTTTTCCTCCTCCTCCTCCTCCTCCTCCTCCTCCTCCTCCTCCTCCTCCTCCTCCTCTTCCCTCTTTTTCCTATCCTAATGCATTCCTTTTATATCACTTGTTTAATCTTCCTTTCCTTTTCCTTTTCATATCGGTTTTACTTTTCATCAATTGGTCTTTTCTTAGTGTAATACATTCCCCTCTCCTCTGCCCGCCCGCCCTCCCCACCAGCGACACCACCTCTTCCTTTTCCTCTTCCTCCCCTTTTCCATCGTATACTCTTCCCCTTGAAAACCTAGCTGGCTCCCCTCCCTGAAGTTTTCCCCTCCTCCTCCTCCTCCTCCTCCTCTTCCCCTTATTGAAACGAGATCTTCCCCTCACAGCAAAAACGCAACTTTCTTCTCTACTCGCATTTCAGACTACCCTCTCTCTCTCTCTCTCGCTCTCGCTCTCTCTCTCTCTCTCTCTCTCTCTCTCTCTCTCTCTCTCTCTCTCTCTCATTTCCCCTCACTTAATTTTCCTTCCCATTCTCTTTCTATCTTCATTTCCCTTCCCTTCCTTTTACCTTCCTTTCCCATCCCTTTCCTTTCTTTCCCTTTCTTTTCCTTTCCTTTAGTTCCTTTACCCTCCCTTCCTTTCTTCCTTTCTCTCTCTCTCTTTCATTTCCATCCCTTCTCTTCCTATGCATATTTACTCCCCTTCCTCTTTCCACTATTCTCTCTATTTTCCTTCTTCCCCTTCGTTACTCCTCCCCTTCCCTTCCTCTTCCTCTCATCTCCCTTTTAAGCCCCCTCCTCCTCCTCCTCTTCCTCCTCCTATAACACCTCTTCCTCCATCCCTTCTCCCCTCCCTCGGTCAAAAAAGCTAATTTCTCTCTCGTTCTCCATCCCTTCCTCCTCTCCCTCTCCCTTCTTCCCCTTCCCTTGCCCTCTTTTTCCCTCTCCCTCATTTTTATTTCAAGGGGTAGCTATCTTTTTCCCTCTTTTTCACTTGCCTATAAAAAGTTTTCCCTTCCCTCCTTTCCCCTCCTTACCTTTCCCTTCCTTCGCCTCTCATTCCTTTCCTTCTCCCTTCCTCTTCTCCTCCTCTTCATCTTTTCCTTTCTTCTACTAATTCATCTAGTGTTTCCCTTCTCTCTCTTTTCCCTCCCTTCCCTTTCTTCCCCTCCCTTCCTTTGTTTCTCCTTCCATTACTTTCCTATTTCCTCTATTTTCCTCTCCTTGAGTTCCATCTCCTTTCCTTCCCCTTTTTCTCTTTATTTTTTCCTCCCCTTCCATTCATTCTCCTTTCTCTTCTTTCTCTCCCTTCCTTCCTCTTCCCCTCCCTTTCCCTTCCCCACCCTCGTTACTTCCTCATCATCCATTCCCTCTTTTTCCCTTTCTTCCCTTTCCCTTCCTTTCCCTTTCGCCTCCCTTATTTCCCCATTCTCCTTCCTTTCCTCTCCTTCTATTCCATCTACTTTCTTCCCCTCCTCTTCCCCTCCCCTCCCCTCCCGACTAACCTATTCTCTCTCCTCTCCTTTAATCTCCTTCCCCTCCCCTCTCCCTACCCTCCCCCCCCCGGCAGGACAGACTAAGGTTCACTCTCCCAAAGTGTGAAACAGTCTCATATTTCTTGCTTCGAACCTCATATTTCGGACCATTTCTCGAGCTAATGTGTCTCCGGAGAGTGTTCGTGTTCTCTCTCTCTCTCTCTCTCTCTCTCTCTCTCTCTCTCTCTCTCTCTCTCTCTCTCTCTTATCCTCTGGCCTTCCTCTATCCCTTCCCTTCTTTCCCCCTCTTCTTCTTTCCTTTCTTCTATTTCTCTCCCCTTTCCCCTCTTCTTTCCCCTCACTCTTCCTTCTCTTTCCTTTCTTTTTTTTCGTTTCTTCTCCTTCTTCTATTTCTCTCGCCTTCCCCTTATCCTTCCCTTCGCCTTCTCCTCTCCTTTCCTCTCCCCTTCCTTCATCTTTCCTCTCTCCCTCCACCTCTTCTTTCCTCTCGCTTTCCCCTCTCTTTCACTTCGTCCTTCCGTTCACCTTCCTCTCTTCTCTCATCTCTTCCCCTCGCTCTCTCACTCTTTCTTCCTCTTAACTTCCCCTTCTTTCCCCTCACTTTCCCCTCTTCATTCTCTCCTTTCCACTCTCTTCCCCTCTTCTTTCATCTTGTCTTCCCCTTTCATCTCCTCTCTATCCTCTTCCTCGCCATTGCTTTCCTTTTTTCTTCCCCTTCTTCCTCTCCTCTTCTTCCACCTCTTCTTTCCCCTCTTCTTCCACCTCTTCTTCCCCTCTTCCACCCCTTCTTCTTCCACCTCTTCCACCCCTCTTCCACCCCTCTTCCTCCCCTTCCCCTTCCCCTCTTCTTTCCCTCTTCCTCACAACCACAGCCACGATTCAGAGTTCGTTGAAAAATTTCAACTAATTCAAATTTTTTCCGTTAAATCAGTTACTCTTTCTGACGCGTCACCTGAATGAGAGAGAAGTACTGATAGGATAAGTTTTTTCTTCCTCAACGTGTAAAAAACTTTTCATCTTTTCATCTCAACTTTCACGTCAATGCAAACTTTATAATATCATCCTCATTATTATTACTTTTATTACTGATGGTATTAATAAAAGTAGTAGTAGTAGAAGGGAAAGGGAAGGGAAAAATAGGGTTAGGGGGAGAGGGGGGAAAAAGGGGAAGAAGAGGGGAAAGAAGAAGGGAAAGAAGAAGGGAAAGAAGAAGGGAAAAGAAGAGGGAAAAGGAGAGGGAAAAAAAAGAGGGAAAAGGAGAGGGAAAAGGAGAGGGAAAAAGAGAGGGAAAAGAAGAGGGAAAAAAAGAGGGAAAAGGAGAGGGAAAAGGAGAGGGAAAAGAAGAGGGAAAAGGAGAGGGAAAAAAAGAGGAAAAAGAAAGGGGAAAGGAGAGGGAAAAGTAGTAGTAGTAGTAGTAGTAGTAGTAGTAGTAGTAGTAGTAGTAGTAGTAGTGTATTAATCACCATCACCACCCCATCTTCATTACCCTCATTACTATCACCATCACCATAATACTCACCCTTCATTATAATCTATCACCATTCATCTTAAGGCAAAGCTCCCTCCCTCCCTCCCCCCCCCTCCATCACTCATTATCTCCTTCCTCTCATTACTCCTCCTCATTATCCAACACTTTTTTTTTTTACGCCCTCCCACCGCGCTTTCCTCCGCCCATCTTTGTTAATTAGAAAGCCACAGGTGAGCGAACGGCAGGTAAGGCATAGATTCATTAAGTGAACACCTGGTGGGGGAGAGGGGAGGGGCGTAAAGGGAGGGGGGGTTACGGTCACAGGTGGGAGGGGGAGGTGAGGGTCATCTGACGTTGTCCGCGTAACCTAACCCCCGGCGGGCTATTGCGGACTGGTGGGTGTGCGGGGGCTACCGGTGTGGGGGTTGGGGGTGGGGGAGTGTGTAGGGGGGATGTGTGTTTGTGAGTCAGTGAATAGAAAATAAAGAAGAAAGAAGAAAAAAAGAAAAAAATTACTGGCTGACTGACTGACTGACTGACTGACTGACTGACTGAATGCATGAATGAATGAATGAATAGGTGAATAACAGAGTGAGAAAGTGAATAAGTGATGAGAGAGAGAGAGAGAGAGAGAGCGAGAGAGAGAGAGAGCGAGAGAGTATATCATCATCATTCACGCATCAATATTTTCCTTCCCAAGACAACTTTATTTTTTTACGCGCAAGCAAGCCGTATCTCGCGCAATTTTCACTTCCTCGACCAACTTTTACGCGCTTTTTTTATCAACATATTTTTACGCGGCGAAACATGGACCAGACTTCGCTGTGAAACTAATCTAAAAAAAAAGGATAAGGATGCGAGGAAGATAAGAAAAAATAAATAGTCCAACGAAGGGAGCGAAGAATGAGAGAATGAAAAGAAGATGAAGGAGGGAGGAGATGAAAAATGGAACAAGAGGGAGAAGAGAGAGAAAGAGATGAGGAGAGAGAGAGAGATGTGGTGAGAGGGAAGACAGTAATAAAAGAAGGGAAGAACATATTAGAAGTGATTGGAGGGGAAGGCTAATAAATAACACACACACACACACACACACACACACACACACACACACACACACACACACACTA
The DNA here is from genome assembly GCF_024679095.1 of Eriocheir sinensis. Taxonomy (NCBI): domain Eukaryota; kingdom Metazoa; phylum Arthropoda; class Malacostraca; order Decapoda; family Varunidae; genus Eriocheir; species Eriocheir sinensis. The sequence goes on from NW_026111907.1 coordinate 294,216, forward strand.
TAATATCCTTCCTCCCCCCCCCCACACACTCACTCTAATATCCCTCCTCCCCCCCCCACACACACACACAATATCCCTCCTCCCTCCCCCCTCCCACACACACACACACTCTTATATCCCTCCCCCCCCCCAACACACACACACTCACTCTAATATATCAACAAACCATAAAAAGTTGACGGATTCCGCAAAAATAAATCGGTACTTCATGAGAGACATTGAAAAAATAATAACATACATTCGTGTTTGGCGGAATAATCACCCCCCCAAAAAATACCAGAGCGCTGATGGAACGCCTAAAAAAATATACTTTGAACAATGCAAATCCTCAGTGAACATACGACCGCTGAAAAAAAATGCTAGATAAAAACATTCTATAATCTACTTATATGCAAACCGCTATTGTCCGTCAAAATATCAGAATTAAAACTGTTCCTCGCTGCTTATTCTTTTATATATATTATTTTTCTATCCTCGGGTATTCGTTGCTTGAAAGAGGAAATAAATAAAAAGGAAAAGCCGATTTGTTTATTTCTGATTAATTATTTAGAAAGGAAAAATTATGCTCGTGGGTTTTTTTTTCGTTGTTCTTGTTTTTTTTTTTGCGGTGCGCTGCGGTATATTTATTTATTTATTTATTCATTTTATCTTCTCTTTTTTTATCAGCGAGGTGGAATTAATTTACACTTCGGGAACGTAAAACAAGAGTTACGAATTCATAAACTTTGGTGGCAATGTTTTGAGTTCAATTCCAAAGTTGTGTATACGTGCGTGTGTGTGTGTGTGTGTGTGTGTGTGTGTGTGGGTGTGTCATTATCTCTCTCTCTCTCTCTCTCTCTCTCTCTCTCTCTCTCTCTCTCTCTCTCTCTCTCTCTCTCTCTCTCTCTCTCTCTCTCTCTCTGCGAAAAAGACATGAAAAAAGAATAACGCTGAAGATAATTATGAAAAAAGAAAAGAAAACCACAACCAACTTTTGATAATAAGACTTGAAATGACAAGACTTATTTTCCTTCCAATTCACATAAGAGTTGAGGAAATAAAAAGATAAATATAAATACCTCAAAAGTCTCAATACTCGAAAAAGAGGAAAACTAATAGGAAAAAGAAGCTATGAACGTTTTATGAATGAAATAATGTCTGCTATGAACGTGTTACGAATGAAAGAATGTTTGCTATGAACGTGTAATGAATGAGGGAATGTCTGCTATGAACGTGTTATGAATGAAATAATGTTGCTATGAACGTGTTATGAATGAAAGAATGTTGCTATGAACGTGTTATGAATGAAATAATGTCTGCTATGAACGTGTTATGAATGAAAGAATGTTGCTATGAACGTGTTATGAATGAAAGAATGTTGCTATGAACGTGTTATGAATGAAAGAATGTTGCTATGAACGTGTTATGAATGAAATAATGTTGCTATGAACGTGTTATGAATGAAAGAATGTTGCTATGAACGTGTTATGAATGAAATAATGTTGCTATGAACGTGTTATGAATGAAAGAATGTTGCTATGAACGTGTTATGAATGAAATAATGTCTGCTATGAACGTGTTATGAATGAAAGAATGTTGCTATGAACGTGTTATGAATGAAATAATGTTGCTATGAACGTGTTATGAATGAAAGAATGTCTGCTATGAACGTGTTATGAATGAAAGAATGTCTGCTATGAACGTGTTATGAATTAAATAAAGTCTGGTATGAACGTGTTATGAATTAAATAAAGTCTGGTATGAACGTGTTATGAATGAAAGAATGTCTGCTATGAACGTGTTATGAATTAAATAAAGTCTGGTATGAACGTGTTATGAATGAAATAATGTTTGCTATGAACGTGTTATGAATGAAATAATGTCTGCTATGAACGTTTTATGAATGAAATAATGTCGGCTATGAACGTGTTATGAATGAAAGAATGTTTGCTATGAACGTGTAATGAATGAAAGAATGTCTGCTATGAACGTGTCATGAATGAAATAATGTCTGCTATGAACGTGTTATGAATGAAAGAATGTCGGCTATGAACGTGTTATGAATGAAATAATGTCTGCTATGAACGTGTTATGAATGAAAGAATGTTGCTATGAACGTGTTATGAATGAAATAATGTCTGCTATGAACGTGTTATGAATGAAAGAATGTCGGCTATGAACGTGTTATGAATGAAATAATGTCTGCTATGAACGTGTTATGAATGAAAGAATGTTGCTATGAACGTGTTATGAATGAAAGAATGTTGCTATGAACGTGTTATGAATGAAATAATGTCTGCTATGAACGTGTTATGAATGAAAGAATGTTGCTATGAACGTGTTATGAATGAAATAATGTCTGCTATGAACGTGTTATGAATGAAAGAATGTTGCTATGAACGTGTTATGAATGAAAGAATGTCGGCTATGAACGTGTTATGAATGAAATAATGTCTGCTATGAACGTGTTATGAATGAAAGAATGTTGCTATGAACGTGTTATGAATGAAAGAATGTTGCTATGAACGTGTTATGAATGAAAGAATGTTGCTATGAACGTGTTATGAATGAAAGAATGTCTGCTATGAACGTGTTATGAATGAAAGAATGTCTGCTATGAACGTGTTATGAATGAAAGAATGTCTGCTATGAACGTGTTATGAATGAAAGAATGTTGCTATGAACGTGTTATGAATGAATGTTGCTATGAACGTGTTATGAATGAAAGAATGTCTGCTATGAACGTGTTATGAATTAAATAAAGTCTGCTATGAACGTGTTATGAAATGAAAAGAATGTTGCTATGAACGTGTTATGAATGAAAGAATGTCTGCTATGAACGTGTTATGAACGAAAGAATGTCTGTTTGTATTGTATGGTCTATATCAGGGTTGTATAAAGTGCTTACAGGGTGCATAACGATATATAACAGTATTATCAAACCCTTTCAGCTCTCACGATAAACACTTCCAAATGCCACAAAGAATTCCAATGTGTAGTTCTCATGAGTATTTATCACATTCATCGTGCAGAAGCCTCGTCAAACTATCACCAGGCTCACAAAACTACCCATGGAAACACTAACACACAACCTCGACGAAAGCCTGACCAAATATAGGTGTGCGAGCCCCAACATATTTGAGAATGCGCGCCTAAATAACAAACAGCGGGAGTCGTACATCTTTTAGCACTGTCGAGGGAGCTGTAAAGTAACGGGCGAGAGGGTAACGCATATAGCAAAACTTGACCTCTATAAACTAAACGAATCAATATGGAAGAATGGAGGAAAAACAAGAGAGGAACGTAAAACAAGGAAGAAGAGGAAGTGGGAGGGAGAAAGAGGAAAAATGAAACAGAGGAGCAGGAAGGAGAGAGACGAAGAAAGAAAATCAGTAAAAAGGAAAGATGATTTGAGGCCGAAAGAGAGGGAAGGGGACAAGTGTAACAGGTTAAGGTAGTGAAGAAATGAAAACCACTGTTGTTCTGCATATTGAGAGTGAAAAGACTCTGTAAAATGTAAA
>NW_026111908.1:0-27500 GCF_024679095.1 Eriocheir sinensis
ACCCAGATTCCTCGAGGTCTTTCTTTCTTTCTCTGCTCCCATCCTTTCTCTCTTCATCAGTCTCCTTCTTCTTTCTTCTTCCATCCTCTTTCATTATTTTCCTCTCTTCCTCCTCCCCATCCCATTTCTTTTTTCCTAGTTATGTGTCTCCTCTTTTCATTCTTCCCTCCTCCTCCTCCTTCCTTCATTTTCTGCCTTTTCTTTTTCACTTTCTTCCTTCCCTTTCTGCTCTTTTCTTCATACCCCTCTGTTTCACATTCTTTTTTTCTCCCTCTCATCATCTCGCTTTTCGCCTTCTTCCCCTCTTCATTCTCATTCACTGTCCTCCCTCTCTTCCCTCCATCCCATTTCTATTTTCGTTCCAATCTTTTCAGCCCCTGTTTCCTTCTCTCACTATCTCTCACACACACCTTCTCGCTCTCATGTTTCACCTAAATTGAGATATGATAACGTCTCAAGTTCTGTTTCTACTACGTTTCATCCTCCAACGTTCTCGCTCATCTTCGTCTGTTGCTTTTTCTGACTTCTCTTCTGGGATGCCCGGTCTTTACGTCACTGTAACGCTTGTTGGGCCATTAAGACAGATAGATAGATATAGGTAGATTAATGTTATAAGGATAGGTAGATATGTAGATGAAATGTATAGATAGATAGACTCAAATAAATTAACAACAGATAGATTGGTGTTAATAACAGGTAAGCAGATAAGTAGCTGATATAGATTGATTGGTTGATTGATTGAATGACTGATTTATACATTTGAAAGAGACAGACAGACAGATGATGGAAGCAGACACACAGAGAAACATGCAAGATCATAACTCATCAACATCCTCTAATTTACATTCTCTCCATCTCTCGCTTTCTCAACTATTTGGCTGGCACTTTTTTACAGCAAAGCGAAACAGCTCAGTAAGCAAAAGGAAAAAATAATGAAAAAGCTCCGCTACTCACTGCTCCTATAAAAAGCGTTCAGAGGAGTGAATAGAAAGATAGGTCAATTTCAGGAGGAGAGGTGTCCTGATACCCCCTCCTGAAAGAGTTCTCTAAGTGGTAGGCAGGAGGAAATACAGATGAAGTCAGAAGATTGTTCCAGAATTTACCTGCGTGAGGTATTAAACATTGAAGATGCTGGTTAACTTGTGCATAAGGGAGTTTTGGACAGTAGTGTGGATGAGCTGAGAAAAGTCGTGTGTGCAAGGTTTCAGGAGTCGTAAAAGCTTCAGTAAAGGCTTCAGGTAGGCTTGTGGAGCATGCAGTTATCGTTTACAAGAGCAGTCATGAAAATATCGATAGAAGATAGAAAAGAGAGGCAACATAGCGTGGACTTTAAGAGGTAGAAGACTATTAGTAAGAGGAGGGGAGTTGATGACACGAAGAGCTTCCTTCAGGACTCACTCTGTCTCAATTAAGAGCTGTGTGTGTGAGCCCCCATTAATGCGAGAGAGCATACCTATACGGATTGGGATTAATTTACCTGCCTCTCGACACCTCTTGGAACCCATTCCTGATTTTGAGAGAGAGAGAGAGAGAGAGACGAGAGAGAGAGAGAGAGAGAGAGAGAGAGAGAGAGAGAGAGAGAGAAAGAGAGAGGAGAGAGAGAGAGAGAGAGAGAGAGAGAGAGAGAGAGAGAGAGAGAGAGAGAGGAGAGAGAGAGAGAGAGAGATGAGGTAGGAGAGAGAGAGAGATTACAGAAAGAAAATCTTAGACCCTCACATTGACAGGACCTATGGTCCAGACTCAGGCGGTCTGGTCTCCAAATCTAAGTGATTCTAGCATTAATCAGAAGGCTCCAAAAAAAAACGATGCATTTCTAACCTAGTTGAGCTATTTCGTTGATGGAAGTGACGGTCGAGCTTGTTTTGAAAGAGTCAATCGCGCCATACACTCGACCACTGACGGTGGGAGCTTATTCCATTTTCGCACTACAATTCGTTAGTGAAGAAAAATTGGTGCAGTCTGAATTTACTTGTTCACATTTGAGCTTTTACGCCATTGTTCCTCGTACGCAAAGTGTCATCGATCATAAACAATGTTGATCTGTCTATTAATTTTCGTGAAGCATATGGCCAAGTATTTTAAAACATTCGATCAGTTTTCCTCGGCAGGCGACAAGCCAAGAGAGAACATATTAAGGCGCAGGAAAGCCTTCTTCGTAAGATTTGTTGCGCAAGGAAGGGATAATTTTGCTGCTCGACGCCTAACACCTTCTAATTCTAGCAATGTCCTTTGCGGCTTATGGGGAGATCTGAAACTGTACCGCATATTCCAAGTGGGGTCTGATCCAACTATTGTAGAGTGGAAGTATTACATCTTTTTATTCTTGAATAATAAGTTTATTTTTAATGAAGCTCCAATATTCTATTCTGCTTTATTTGCTGTATCGGATGCATTGCTGTGAGAATTTGAGGTTTGACGCGATTTTGGACTTCAAAGTCCTTCTTAACGCATTGAACGCTTTTTGAGTTTAACGCCGCGCATTCGTAATCGAACTTTTCATTCCTTGGTTCCATCTTTGAAGGGCCTCGGCTTTGTCCTCGTTAAAGCAGCGCATCTCCCCATCTATCAGACAACGCTGAAATTTGTGCAAAATCCTTCCGAGGCTTTGCCTGTCTTCGTTAGCAGTGGAACTCGAGTTACCAATCTTGTGTCTTCTGCAAATTTATTTTCAATGCGTTTATTGATTCCAACATCCATCATCGTTGATGGAAATAATGGCGATACTGGGCATAAGAACTGACGTCCTGAGGGACGCCACTAGTGATTTGGTTGCCCACTTGAGTGCCAAATCCGTCAATCACTACTCTTTGTTGTCTGTTGTTCAACCAATCCTGCGATTCCATTGGTGTTCTTGACCGTCAATACCTATTTGCTTTTAATTTCCAAAAGCTAATTTATGATGGGACTTCATCAAACGCCTTCTGGAAATCAAGATAGACTACATCCACTGATTTGGCTACGGTCATAAACCGTGAAGAGTATCGTTATAAAAGGTTAATAGGTTTGATAGGCAGGATCTTTTGTTGATGGAAGCCGTGTTGTGAGTTCCTGTTAATGAGTAGCTTTTCAAGGTAACTCTCACGCTGGTTCTTGTCTCTAATTATGCTCTCAAGTAGTTTTACCTACGATCCGAAGTTAGACTGATGGGCCTGTAATTACCTGGGTACTTTTTGTTCCTTTCTGCAAAATCGGTGCTTCACGTTAGCCTTTTTCCAATCCGAAGGGATATGCCTGTCGCAAGGCGACATTTTGAAATACGGTTGGCCGAGTGAGGAGACTATTTCTGCTTCTTTTGTTTCTTTGAGTTAAGAGTAGGATATAGTACTTTGTCAGTTCCAGGACTTTTATTTGTTTTAAGTGATTGGAGAGCTTTAAGGACTTCATCGGTTGTTATTTCAAAGTTAGGCGGTTTTAAATTAGTACTGGTGCTGGTGGTAGTGGTGGAGGACTGTTGGGTATTAAACACCGATGAAAAGTAATTGTTTAATAGGTTTGGCAAACGTGTTGGCTGTCAGTCACTAGTGCACCGTCGCTGTTTTGTTAAAGGTCCAATACCACTTTGATCGCCTTTCAGGTTGTTTGGCGTAACTGAAGAAAGATTTCCGGATTTATTTTACAGTTGGCTTGCAATATTTTCTTCATATTCATACGCCTTGCCTGACATACTAGTTCTTTTTACTCGTCGCCTGGCATCATTATAAAGTCTAATGTTTCGGGCGAAGCTTTGTTCTTTCTTTAACCTGTCAAACAATTTTCCTCTCTGACTGGATTGTTTAATTTCGCTATTAAACCACGGGGCTTTATTAGTGTTAATCTGCTTTCGCATTAAGGGGATTTAATGTGTTCTGCTGGAGGAGTAAATGATTTTTAAAGTTTGTGTTTAAGCCAGGCGTCTCTACATTATCATCGCTCATCTGATAGTTGCATTTCTATTAGTTTTCGTCGGATTTCTACTTTGGTTAGCTCTTTTGAAATCGGGCACTTTTACTTTATTTTCAGTCATTGATGTTTGAGCTTCCACAATGTCGTGACGCGGATCTGGTTATGATCGCAAGAACTTAGGGATTCTCCTACCGTGACACATGACTTCAGGGTTATCTTGGGTCGTTATAACAACATGTCGAGTATATTATTTTGTCGAGCTGGTCTTCAGAAACCATTTGGCTTAGATACCTTTTCTTCTAAAAATTCGATCATTCTTATGACTTGCCTTCTGTACCCGATAAGTGTCGCCCAGTCGATATGGGGAGGTTAAAGTCCGTAATATCAGCAGAGTCGCTGTTATTAAGGATCAGCTCTTTAAAACGCTGTAGGCCATTTTCAAGATCGGCATCGAGTAATTGCCCCGGTAGGCCTGTAGGTGAGCAGAGATGAGCTATTGAAATTGACCTTTGCAACGCGTTTACTCGCACGCACAAATGTTCAACGTTACCGTCTCCTGGTGTTCTCTGTCAGTGGGGTTGTAAAATAACTTTTGATTAAAAAGGGCGACAACCACCAACCTCTACGTGGTTTATTACACGGATCTTGTTGAAGAAAGCTCTGTAGCTAATCTATGTTGTAATATCGTACTTTAAATCAATATTTGTGGTGTCGATAAATGTTTCGCCATAGCAGTTACGTCAAAATTTTCTGGTCAGTTCATCAAATTTGGTTTTTAGGCTACGCGCATTGAGACTAAGGACTCTTAGGTTATCTTTGAGGCTTGGTAATAGGAGATGGAGTGTACTGGCTGGTTCATCATTACGAGATTTGCTGCGATGAATGGCAGTTCATTTCATACACGGGCGGGGTGGAGGGACGTGGCTGAGAGTCGCGTTTTTGATTGGTGTCACGTACTGCGTCGTTGCTGGAGGAGCCTTCCGGAATCGTGGCTGTTCCCTGGATGGGGGACTAGGTGTATTCTGTCCCTTGTGGAAGAGTTCTATTCTGGCCGTAGAAATTGTCCTATGTTAAAGAAACTCAAACGTCAAGTTTCCGCAAAAGTGTAACGGTTGTTGAGGCCAAAGTTCCCTACTGAAGAAGTCGCTTTCATCCCCACGGTCCGTGTAGAATTCCTGAAATCAAAATGTTGCCAGTGATTTAGACTTATACTGCTGATGAGCCCACATGTACTTGTCCAGCAGTTCCTCAGACCGGGTCGTGGGTGACGTCGTTTGTACCTGTACATGGAGAACAAAGAGTGAGTCATTAGAAGCCTCAGCGAGACCTCGTCCAGGGCAGCTGTGATGTCATCAACTCCAGCCCGGGATAACAGTAGTTACGCGCCTACGGGGGTGACTTCCATTAGACCATAACCACCTGATGGCGAATCATAGTCACCGACCAAGAAGGTGCTCTGTTCCTCGTCCTCCTCCTCCAGTGTTGACAAATCCACTGTTGTAGCAATCTGCAGGACAATGTACCCAGGGCGGGTCTGGTCTTCCTTCCTCACGGGAGTGAAGTTTCCTCTAGCGTCAGGTAGCAGCTATAGGCCTGCCCCTGTGACGTGACTCCCTTGGGAAGGTATTGGGCTTCGAGAGCAGGCGTGAGGTGATGTGGCGTCACTTGCAGCAGGGGCCACGATATTGGCCTGATAAACTCCTTGCAAGGTTTCAAATAGCACGTGTAAAGAAATGCTAAGGATCTCTCCCAGCCGTCAGCCTTTCGCTCAAGAAGTCCTGTTGAAGGAGTCTGTTTCCGATCTGCCAGCGTCAATAGTCAGATCTTGGAAGACTTGTCGATCGTCCTGTGTAGAAGAAATGGCCTGGAGAAGTTTCTGTAAGTTCGATATTTCTTATGCCATTCTTGGTAAGCGAGTAGGGAGAAAATTAGTGGAGTTGTGCAGTTTATTCTATTTATTTTTCTTTTTCTCTTTTTAGGCAGAACGCGCTTGGTGCTTAGAGAGAGGAGGAGAGAGAGAGAGAGAGAGAGAGAGAGAGAGAGAGAGAGCGAGAGAGACAGAGAGAGAGAGAGAGAGAGAGAGAGAGAGAGAGAGAGAGAGAGAGAGAGAGAGAGGAGAGGAGAGAGAGAGAGAGGAGAGGAGAGAGAGAGAGATGGAGAGGATGAAGGGGCGTGGGAGGGAGGGGGTAGGAGGAGGATGGGGAGAAGAGGGCGAAGGAGAGAGAGAGAGGATGTAGAGAGGTGGGAACGAGATAGAGGGAGGAGGAGAGAGGTGGTGGGAAGAGGCACAGGGGAGAGAGAGAGAGAGGAGCGAGTGGAGAGGAGAGGGGAGGAGAGGAGCAGAGAGAGAGAGGAGAGAGAGAGAGAGAGAGAGAGAGAGAGAGAGAGTAGAGAGAGAGAGAGAGAGGAGAGAGAGAGAGGAGAGAGAGGAGGAGATGAGAGAGATATTCCATACAGATTTGTTACATAGGAAAAATCAGACCACATTACAGACCCTGATGGTCCAGAACTAGTTGGTCTGTCCTTAAACCTAAGTGATTTTACATTAATCAGGATGGCTCCCAGCAAAACGTTAGCTTTTCTACTCTGAAGTTAATATTGGGGTTCAAAGGAAGTGAGCTGGTCGAGCTTGCTTTTTAAAGGAGTCAATCAGTTACACTGGACCACTGATGGTGGAAACTTTGAATTCCATTCTTCGCAACTACAACGTTTGTTAAGAAAATTTGGTGCAGTCTGAATCTCTTACTTTGTCTACATTTGAGTTTTTGTGCTACGTTGCCCTCGTTCGCAAAGTGTCATCGATCATAAATAAATTTTGTTCTGTCTACATACCGTGAAACCATTAAGTATTTTAAAACATTCGATCAGTTTTCCTCGGAGGCGACGTTTCAAGAGAGAACATGTTAAGGGTGGAAAGCCTTTTCTTCGTAGGGGATTTTGCTAAGGGCGAAGGGATCATTTTTGTTGCTTCGACGCTGAACACCTTGAAGCTTAGCGTAATGTCCTTGCATGGTGAGAGACCAAACTGTACCGCATATTCCAAGTGGGGTCTGACTAAACTATTGTAGAGCGAAGTATTGCATCTTTATTTTTAATAAAAGTTTTCTTTTAATGAAGCCCAAGTATTCTGTTCGCTTTTATTTGCTGCATCGATGCATTGATGTGAGAATTTGAGGTTTGACGCGATTTTAATCCCCAGGTCCTTAACGCATTGGAACACTTGTGAGTTTAACGCCGCGTATTTCGTAATCGAACTTCTTATTTTTTGCTCCAACTTGAAGGACCTGGCACTTGGTTCTACGCTACTAGGGCATCTCCCATTTATCCGACCAAGTTGAAATTTTGTGCAAATCCTCTTGGAGGCTTTTGGCCTGTCTTCGCAGTGTGAACCGGAGTTACCAATCTTTGTGTCGTTTGCAAATTTACTAATGCGATTATTGAGTCCAACATCCACGTCGTTGATGTAAATAATGAAGAGCACTGGGCCAGAACTGAGCCCTGAGGGACGCCACTAGTGACCGGCGCCCACTCTGAGTTAAATCCGTCAATCACAACTCTTGTTGTCTGTTGCTCAGCCAATTCGCGATCCATTGGTTTACTTGACCGTCAAAGCCTATTTGCTTTAATTTATAAAGTAATTTGCGATGTGGGACTTTATCAAACGCTTGAAATCAAGATAGACTACGTCCACTGATTTGGTTACGTCATAAATTGAGAAGAGATCGCTATAAAAGGTCAGTAGGTTTGACAGGCAGGATCTTTTGTTACGGAAGATATGTTGTGAATCCCAATTAATGAGTGGCTTTGAGGTAACTCACAATTTTGTCTCTAATTATGCTCGAGTAGCTTACCCACAATTGAATTTAGACTAATGTGTTGGTAGTTACCTGGTATTTTTGTTTAGACTTTCTTAAACATAGGTGTCACGTTAGCCTTTTTTTTTCCAATCTGGGACGATGCCTTGTCGCAAGGATATATTGAATGCAGTGAGGGAGGAGAGTATTTCGTTTGTTTCTTTAAGCAGTATAGGATATACTTGTCGGGTCCGGGACTTTTATTTGTTTTAAGTGAATGGAGAGCTTTTAAGGACTTCATCGGTTGTTATTTCAATATTAGGCAATGCATGCTCGAGATTTACAATAGTACTGGTGTTGTTGGTAGCGAGAGGAAGACTGTTAGTATTAAACACTGAGGAAAAGTAATTGTTTAAGAGGTTTGCAATATTGGCTGTCAGTCACTAGTGCACAGTCGTTGTTTGTTAAAGGTCCAATACCACTTTTGATCGCCTTTCTGTTGTTTATGTAACTGAAGAAAGATTTCGGATTATTTTTACAGTTGGCTGCAATATTTTCTTCATATCTACGCTTTGCCTGACCTACTATGGGTCTTTTTTACTCGTCGCCTGGCATCATTATAAAGTCTAATGCTCGGGCGTGCTTTGTTCTTTCTTTACCCTGTAAAACAATTTTTCTCATTGACTGATTGTTTAATTTCGCTATTAAAACCACGGTGGGCTTTATTAGTGTTAATTGCTTCGCACAAGGACGAATGTGTTTATGCTGAGTGAGTAAGTGATTTTTGGCTTAGCCAGGCTTCATCTACGTTGCCGTCATCTGATAGTTGTATTTCTGTTAGTTTTTGTCGATTTCGCGAAGTTAGCTCTTTGAAATTGGGCACCTTTACTTTATTTTCAGTCACTGATGATTGAGTTTCAATGTCGACGCGCATTAATTCTATGATCGTAAGAACCAAGGTGTTCTCCTACCGTGACACACTAATACTGACTATGTTATCTTGGGTCGTTATAACAAGGTCGAGTATATTATATTGTCGAGTTGGTTCAGAAACCATTTGGCTTCGATAATTTTCTTCTAGAAATTCGATCATTCTATGTGACTCGCCTTCTGTACCTGACAGTGTCGCCCAGTCGATATGGGGGAGGTTAAAGTCTCCTAATATCAGTGAGTCGTTGTTATTAAGTGACTGCTTAAGACGCTGTACATTTTAAGGTCGTCATCGAGTGATTGCCCGGGAGGTCTGTAAATTGACTTTTGCAATGTTTACTCGCACGAACAAATGTTCAACGTTACTGTTTCTTGGTGTTTTGTCAGTGGGTTGCAAATAGCTTTTGACAAAAAGGGCGACGCCACCGCCTCTATGGTTTACACGATCTTTGTTGAAGAGTCTGTAGCCATCTATGTTGTATTCGGAACTTAAATCAATATTTGTGGTGTCGATAAATGTTTCGGTTATAGCAATTATGTCAAAATTTTATGTTAGAGCAAGACATCTCAGTTCATCAAATTTGTTTCTTAGGCTACGCGCATTGAAACTAAGGATTTTTAAGTTATCTAGAGGCTTGGTAATAGAGGTAATATGCGATGCACGGCGTCTATTTACACGGGCGGGGTGGAGGGACGTGGCTGTGACTCGTTTTTTGCTCGGATGACACGTACTGCGTCGTTGAGGAGCCTTCCGAATCTGGCTGCCCCGATGGGAGAAAGGTGCAATCCGTCCCTGAGAGAGAGAGAGAGAGAGAGAGAGAGAGAGAGAGAGAGAGAGAGAGAGAGAGAGAGAGAGAGAGAGAGAGAGAGAGAGAGAGAGAGAGAGAGAGAGAGAGAGAGAGAGAGAGAGAGAGAGAGAGAGAGAGAGAGAGAGAGAGAGAGAGAGAGAGAGAGAGAGAGAGAGAATGGTAGGAGGAAGAAGGCGTGGGAGGGAGGGAGAGAGAGAGAGAGAGGAAACATGGAAACATGGAAACATGGAAACGCAGGCAACAGAAAGCCTATTTACCATTACGAGGTTGCTCCTTCTGCTTTGTGATTTAATCTGCCTGACAGCCTGGGGCCTGGGAGCAGATGAGCACCTCGACATTGAGGAGCAGATGAAAGCGCCTCGATATTGAGTGAGCAGATGAAAGCAACTCAATATTCAGTTTACCCCGACGCAGCGAAGTGACGGTCGATTCTATATTTGGTTAGTTGATAGTATTCGCATTTACAACTTCTGAAGGAAGATTGTTCCAGTGACGGATGACTCGGTTTGAAAAGAAACTCCTTCCGATGTCTGGTTACATCGCCTAGACTGAATGGGTAAACCGTTATTTCTAGTTCTTAGGTTGGTTTGCAATTCACAGAAATTGGAGTAATCGACGTTACTGAATTTTTTCAGATTCTTGACGACTTTAAACATATCTCCTCGTAGGCGGCGTGTGTCTAATGGAAAGAGATTTAGTCGCTTGAGTCGTTGATCTTCCGGGTGAGCCCTTAAGGTGGGTATCATTTTCGTTGCGCGTCGTTGAATCCTTTCCAGTAAATCAATGTCCTTTTCTGTAATTAGAGACCAGAACTGTACTGCATACTCGAGGTGCGGTCTTACCATGGAATTATAAAGGATAGCATCACGTTCATGTTTTACACTCGAAGTTCCTCGCTATGAACCTGAGCATAGTGTTGGCTTTGTTGTATGCTTTTTACAGTGATTGCGTGTTTCAGGTCACTGCTGATAGTGACTCCAAGATCCTTTTCCTCCCGCATCGCTTGCAGAGGTCTCCTATTCATGATGTATGTGGTTACTATTTCTGACCCAATGTGCATGACTTTGCATTTGTCAACATTAGCGACATTTGCCATTTTTCCGACCATTCGATAATGTGATTGAGGTCTTTCTGAATGATTTCGCAGTTTGTCTTTGTGAGGGCCTTTCCCCCACCTTAGTGTCATCAGCAAATTTCGATATTGTGGATTTCAGTCCCGATTCGAGGTCGTTGATATATATGATGAAGAGAATGGGTCCCAGCACTGACCCTGAGGCACTCCACTAGTGACTGGAAGCCAATCGAAGGCTGTCCGTTGAGTAGTACTCGTTGTTTTCTGTCGGTGAGCCAACTTTATCCACGCGATCAGATTGGCCCAATGCCCGCCGAGTGCAGTTTCGAGTCGCTCGTGCGGGTACCTTGTCGAAGGCTTTCTGAAAGTCCAGGTATATAACATCACTGGGGATGTGGGCATCCCAGTTCTATATATACCTTGGAAGAAGTCTAATAAATTCGTTAGGCAGGAGCGCTTGTTTCTGAAGCCATGCTGTGTCGAGATTACATTATTGTCTTCTAGAAACTTAACAAGTTTGTCTCTAAATCTTTTCGAGTATTTTTCCTGCCACTGATGTCAAACTTATGGGCCTGTAGTTTAATGCAACGCTTTTGTCTCCTTTTTTGAAAATTGGTGTTACGTTCGCCATCTTCCAGTCTTCCGGGACCTTTTTCAATTGAACAGACTGGTTGAATAGGTTAGTGATTGTCTGAAGTATTTGTTGTTTGCCTTTTAATAACCGCGGGACAAACCGTCAGGTCCTGTTGACTTGTTCGTGTCGAGTTTATCCAAATACTCTTCACTTCTTGGTCGCATATTGAGTCAATTTTCAGGGCGTGACTTCTCGGCGGGTCAGGGTTCTCGGGCATGGTTTCGATGTTCTCGACTGTGAATACGGATGCGAAGTTACTGTTGAGGATTCTGGCCATCTGTTTACTGTCCTGAGTTGCAGCTCCAGTCTCTGTCTGTCAGGGGACCAATATTGATTTTTACTTTCTTTTTCGATCTGATGTATGTGAAGAATTTTTTGAGTTTGTCTTGATGTCACGCGCTATTTGTTTTCGTAGTTGCGTTTACTACCCGAATAAGGGTGCGACAAGCCTGAGGCTGTTGTGGTACTGAGTACGGGCTTCGGCCGTCATTCTCTTTCATTAGGTTATAATTCTTTTTAAGTTTACCGCCTTTTATTTCTCTGGACATCCACGGTGGATCTACGGCACCATTTACTCGCCTGGGTTTCGTCGGCACTGTAGCCTTTTCTACTCCCAAAAGCTTATCTTTGAAGTTGTTCCACACGTTGTCGATTGTATTGTCGGTTAGGTGAAGTTGGTCCCAGGTCGCAGAGGGAAGCAGCTCACGGGCTAGGTTGAAATTTGCTTTTTGTAGTCTGGTATCACTGACGGATTTTCATGAGTTTGGACTTATGCTGACATTGAAACGGATTAAGTGGTGATCGCAACCGTTAATTTTTCACCAACTTCACAGTCGCGAATGAGGTCGGGGTCGCTTACTAATACCAGATCCAGCAGATTGTTTTCTCTTGTTGGTTGAGTTACAACCTGAGTGAGGAACGAACCTCCACCATTTCTATAAGCCTGTTACCCTCTTGATCTCCAGTCAATTGTTCCCAGTCAATGTTAGGGCAATTAAAGTCCCCAATTATTATTGCTTGTTTACTTTGTGTTAAAGAGTGAAGCTCTTCGTACAGGGCAGTGTCATCGGCTGCTTGTTGTTTGGAGGCCTGTATACGGTCGCAAGTGTTAGTTTTATTATTCGCAGTTATTTCCACATAGACGGAGTCGTAATTTCGCGTCCTGTTTGTCCATTTTTATGGCAGGGAGCGTACTTTTACGTAGCAAATTACCTCCTCCTTTCTTGTGCATTCGATTTTTTGGAAGCTGTACCCGGAAATGACAGTTCAGATACTAGATGTGCAGAGTTGGAAGTTCTGTGATGGCTACCACATCTGGTTTCTCAGTTGCAATATACGCCCTAATTTCGTCCTTTTGGGTAATAGACTGCGTGCATTTGTGTACAAAATGGAAATGTGACTACTGGTTTGGCCGCGTCGTGTTGAATGAGTTCGCTTGTCGGAGGCGTCGTTGGTTACACAGTTTCTGGAAGCCGCATCGACGCTACGGTTTGCTGATCAAGGTTGCCTTTGCCTTGCCCTCGCCTCCAGTTTTTTAATAGCTTTCGAGAAGCTTTCAACCGCATCGTTCAGGAGCCTTCCAGCTGCGCCGAACCAACTCGTTCAAGTGGAGTCCGTCCTCCCAAAACAAATCTGGCGCTGGTTGAAGTGATGCTACGTGTTCGTGAACCCTACGCCTCATCGTTACATAACCGTTTAGACTAGTGTTGACGCTGTACGCTTTACTGTTGTTGTATCCGGCGAACGTATTTACTCGGTAGAATTCCAGAGACGATGATGTGAGGGGACTTGGTCTGTATTTCCGAATGACTTGACGGTATTTTGCTAACAGGTCCTGAATTTGAGTTGACTGAAGGTCGTTGGTTCCCGCAATGGATCAGATACACTGTGTCGTCCTTCGCATTTACTGAAACTGCATCGACAGCTGATTCAATATCGTCCAGTTTGCCTGGGGATACAGAAACGCCACCGTGTCAACGTATTCTGACCACAAAACTCGTAAGTTGGCCTCTCACCACACTGTTCCAACTAAATTGACTCTAGTAGTTAGTTTGCCCATACCAGGAAACAGCGTCTGGTTCTGTACAAGTGACAGCTGGTAGAATGGTCTTGTGATTTCTTCTGGAAGGGCGCGAGGTACAAGGGGAGCGGGCTAAGGTGGTTTGGAAGTGGTGGTGGTGATAGTAGGGTGGTTGGGAAAGGTGGAGGTGAGGTGGATGGAGGGAGATGTGGTATCAGAAGTGGAGGAGGAGGCGGAGGTTGAGTTCGTGTTGAGGTGGAAGGAGGATGGAGGGTGATGAGGATAGGGAGGAGTCAAGGGTGTTGGAGGGAGAGGAAGGAGAGCGGGAGAAAGGGAGTGGTACTGTGGATGGAGGTGGATGGGGTAGGAAGGAGGTGGATGGAGTAGAAGGAATGGTAAGGGTGGCGGCGGGTTCAGGCGTGGCAGAGGAGATCGTGTTGAAGGTGGAAGGGGAAGATGAGTGGTGATGAGGATAGGGGAGGAGTCAAGGGTGTTGGAGGGAGAAGAGGAGTGGGAGTGGATGAGGTAGCAAGGAGGTGGATGGATAGAAGGAATGGTAGGGGTGGCGGCGGGCCAGGCGTTGCAGAGGAGTGGGGTGGTTGAGGCGAGGCAGAGGAGATCGTGTTGAGGTGGAAGGGGAAGATGGAGGGTGATGAGGATAGGGGAGGAGCCAAGGTGGTGGAGGGAGAAGAGGGAGGGAGGATGAGGTAGCAAGGGAGGTGGATAAGTGAAGGAATAGTAAGGATGGAGGGGTTCAGGCGAGGCAGAGGAGGAGGAGGAGGTATGTAATTGGGTCAGAACGTCAGAATAATGAGTTTGAGGAGGAGGAAGCCGGAGTAGGAAGGGCGGGGAAAGAAGAAGAAGAAGAAGAAGGAGGAGTAGGGAGTTGAGGAAGGACATCATGGTGTCTCAGAGCAACGCATTGAGCGTTGTAGATCCTCGTTGGTTGTTTGTAGTGCCTTAAGACGTAAGTCTAAGACACAGTACCTACACATCGAGTCGCTGGTTTGGTAGTGAATCGCAGCATATTTCTTTGAACAATTACAGCAATTGAAATAGTTGACGGCATGATTACTTTTTTTATTTACTGTTGCAAGACGATATAACTGTGTGCTTTACATTTAAGATGAATTTTGTATCCGCGTGGACTATGGTGGTGAACACCTGGAGGGAGGCGGCTTTAAATCGGTCGAGTCTCGCGGAGAGTTTGAGGTGGCGTCTATGAGGGCCCACACGTGTTTTCTCCGGGATTAAAATTCTCTGGGGATTAAACTTTTCCTCCTTTTCAAAACAGGTGTGCTGGTATACGGGTCAAGCTCTTGTACTTCTACGTTAGTGACAGATTTTCTACGTTAGTTAGACACAAGAAGCTCACTGTCTTCACTGGTGCTGTGTTAGGTCGTGTAGTTGTAATCCTACTGAGGAAAGACAGGAAACACAAAAAAGTCGATATATAACTTAACCGCTCAGCTAAGCAGGGAAGTCCTCTCACTGTAAGGTAATCCTCGCAACACTTCAAACACTAGTTAGACGCGTCACATCACTGAGTTAGACGTTAATTGATTAGGTTGAGTGGTGCTAAATAAGACAAGTAAACAAGCACAGTTAGTCGCTCGATTTCTGAGAAGGCGTACGGGCCTATTTAAGCAACGGTTAATTAAAACGTGGATGAACGGATTTCAAAGTTGTGACGTTAAAATGTAACACACGGAGTCGATCTACACACAAAATAATCAAGTGTCGTTTCACCAGACGAGGTGAAACTCAAGGTTAAGGTTTGATGCCGCAGCAGCAGCAAGGTCAACGTCCGTCCCTTTGAGGAGGTCAGGCGGAGGAGGAGGAAGAATTTGAGGCGCTGTGGCAGAGAGGGAGAGAGAGGAGGGCTGAAGGAGAAAGGAGGAGGAGAGGGAGAGGGATGGATGGAAAGAAAAGAGGGGAAGGGAAGTGGATGAGAGAGAGAGAGAGAGAGAGAGAGAGAGAGAGAGAGAGAGAGAGAGAGAGAGAGAGAGAGAGAGAGAGAGAGAGAGAGAGAGAGAGAGAGAGAGAGAGAGAGAGAGAGAGAGAGAGAGAGAGAGAGAGAGAGAGAGAGAGAGAGAGAGAGAGAGAGAGAGAGAGAGAGAGAGAGAGAGGGAAGGGGCGAGAGGGAGATGTGGGGGATCAAGGAGAGGGAGGCGAGAGAAGGGAGGGTAGGAGGAGTGAAACGCGAGGAACGAGAAACATAGGTGAGGGGTACTAAGAGAATTAGTGTGTCTCAGGGAATCGGGTCAGGTCATGAGTCACGCCCCACACCTGTGAGGGAGAGTGTTGGCGTGAAATCTGGAAATATATGATAAATATAGTGGAAAGAGTGTAAGAATGTGTTTTGTGTATGTGTGTATATATTTTTTACAGAGAGAGAGAGAGAGAGAGAGAGAGAGAGAGAGAGAGAGAGAGAGAGAGAGAGAGAGAGAGAGAGAGAGAGAGATAGAGGGAGGGAGTGAGAGAGAGAGAGAGAGAGAGGAGGGATGGAGGAGGAAGAGGGCGAGGAGGAGAGAGAGAGGGTGGAACGAGATAGGGAAGGGAGAGAGATGTAGGGCAGGTTTACATAGATTTACATAGAAAATCAGACTGTCATTAGACCCTATGGTCCAGACTTGGTGGTCTGTCCTCAAACCTAATTGATTTTACATTAATCAGAAGACTCCAAACGTTGCATTTCTACCTAGTTGATAATAAGTTGAAGGAAGTGACGGTTCGAGCTTATTTTGAAGGAGTCAATCGTGTTACACTGGACCACTGATGACCACTGACTGGGAGCTTATTCCATTCTCGCACTACAACGTTGGTGAAGAAAAATTTGGTGCAGTCTGAATTTACTTGTTCACATCTGAGTTTTACGCCATTGTTCCTCGTGCGCAAAGTGTCATCGATCATAAATAATGTTGATCTGTCTACATTCGTGAAACCATTAAGTATTTTAAAACATTCAATCAGTTTTTCTCGGAGGCGACGTTTCTCAAGAGAGAACATTTTAAGGGTAGAAAGCCTTTCTTCGTAGGATTTGTTGCGCAAGGAAGGGATAATTTTAGATGAACGACGCTGAACACCTTTCTAATTTAGCAATATCCTTTGCATGGTGGGGAGACCAAAACTGTACCGCATATTCCAAGTGGGTCTGACTAAACTGTTGTAGAGCGAGTATTACATCTTTATTCTTAAATAAAAGTTTCTTTTTAATGAAGCCCAACATTCTGTTCGCTTTATTTGCTGAATATATGCATTGCTGTGAGAAGTTGAGGTTTGACGCGATTTTGACCCACAAGTCCTTGACTAATTGAACACTTGTGAGTTTAACGCCGCGCATTTCGTAATCAAACCTCTTATTCCTCGTTCCAACTTGAAGGACCTGGCACTTGTCTACGTTAAAGGGCATCTCCCATCTATCCGACCAAGCTGAAATTTTGTGCAAATCCTCTTGGAGGCTCTGCCTGTCTTCGTCAGTGAGAACCGAGTTACCAATCTTTGTGTCGTCTGCAAATCTACTAATGCGGTTATTGAGTCCAACATCCACGTCGTTGATGTAAATAATGAAGAGCACTGGGCCAAGAACTGAGCCCTGAGGGACGCCACCAGTGACCGGCGCCCACCTGGAGTTAAATCCGTCAATCACTACTCTTGTTGTCTGTTGCTCAACCAATTCGCGATCCATTGGTTTACCTGACTGTCAATACCTATTTGCTTTAATTTGTAAAGTAATTTATGATGGGACTTTATCAAACGCTTTCTGAAATCAAGATAGACTACGTCCAGTGATTTGGTTACGCCATAAACAGTGAAGAGGTCGTTATAAAAAGGTTAATAGATTTGATAGGCAGGATCTTTGTTTCGAAGCCATGTTGTGAGTCCCCAATTAATGAGTGGCTTTCAAGGTAACTCACAACCTTGTCTCTAATTATGCCTCAAGTAGCTTACTCACAAACCGAAGTTAGACTAATGGGCCTGTAATTACCTGGTACTTTTTTGTCTCCTTTCTTAAAAATCGGTGTCACGTTAGCCTTTTTCCAATCTGAAGGACAATGCCTTGTCGCAAGGACATATTGAATACGGTAGTGAGGAGGAGAGTATTTCGTCTTTGTTTCTTTCAGCAGAGTTGGATATACTTTATCAGGTCCAGGACTTTTATTTGTTTTAAGTGATTTGAGGGCTTTAAGGACTTCATCGGGTTTTATTTCAAAGTTAGAAAATGCATGCTCGGGATTTACATTAGTACTGGTGTTGGTGGTGGTGGTGGAGGACTGTTATTATTAAACACCGAGGAAAGTAATTATTTAATAGGTTTGCAACGTTGGCTGTCAGTCACTAGTGCACCGTCGCTGTTTGTTAAAGGTCCAATTCCACTTCTGATCGCCTTTCTGTTGTTTATGTAACTGAAGAAGGATTTCGGATTATTTTTACAGTTGGCTGCAATATTTTCTTCATATCTACGCTTTGCCTGATGCACTAATCTTTTACTCGTCGCCTTGCATCATTGTAAAGTCTAATGTTTTCGGGCGTGCTTTGGTCTTTCTTTAACCTGTAAGACAATTTTCTCCTTGACTGAGTGTTTAATTTCGCTATTAAACCAAGGTGGACTTTATTAGTGTTAATTCGCTTCTCGCACAAGGGGACAAATGTCCTGCTGAGTGAGTAAGTGATTTTAAAGTTTAGCCAGGCGTCCTCATACATTGCTGTCATCTGATAGTTGCATATCTATTAGTTTTCGTCGGATTTCTACGAAGTTGGCTCTTTGAAATTGGGCACCTTAACTTTATTTTCAGTCACCGATGTTTGAGCTCTAATGTCAACGCGCACTAGTTTATGATCGCAGGAACCGAGGTGTTCTCCTACCGTGACATTACTGACTAGGTTATCTTGGGTCGCTATAACAAGGTCAAGTATGTTATTTTGTCGAGTTGGTTCAGAAACCATTTGGCTTAGATAATTTTCCTCTAGAAATCTGATCATTCTATGGGACTCACCTTCTGTACCTGACAGTGTCGCCCAGTCGATATGGGGAGGTTAAAGTCTCCTAGTATCAGTGAGTCGCTGTTATTAAGTGACTGCCTTAAGACGCTGTACATTTCAAGATCGCCATCAAGTGATTGCCCGGAGGCCTGTAAGCGACAGATATATTTAAATTGACTTTTGCAATGTTTACTCGCACGCACAAATGTTCAACGTTACTGTTTCTGGTGTTTTGTCAGTAGGTTGCAAGTAGCTTTTGACAAAAGGGCGACACCACCCCTCTACGGTTTACACGATCATTGTTGAAGAATCTGTAGCCATCTATGTTGTATTCGGAACTTAAATCAATATTAGTGGTGTCGATAAATGTTTCGGTTATAGCAATTACGTCAAAGTTTTCTGTCAGCGCAAGACATCGCAGTTCATCAAATTTGTTTCTAGGGCTACGCGCATTGAAACTAAGGACCTTAGGTTATCTTGAAGCTTGGTAATAGAGGTACTGGAGGGTTCAATGTTACGAGTCTGTTGCGGTGTATGGTGTCTATTTACACGGGTAATTATGAGATTACATAAGTCTCTGGGGAAAAGTCAGTCAGGTCGCTCTCCACATCTAGAAGGGAGTGGAGGTTGCCACGTGGAATATGGAAATATCCCAGGCCTGGAAATATCAATAACAGGACGGAGAGTGTTGCACTAATGATTTGTGTATATGTGTATATATGTTTACTGATCGCCACGTTGAAGAGGTAGATACAGGGAGAGGTAGTAAAATTAAGGCAACACTTATTCTTTCTGATGCACAACGTTGTTCGCCAAGCTATCAACAATCAGCTCATGGCACACGGCTCACAGCACACGGTACTGCAGACAGATCACAGACACAGCGCACAGCAACCAGCACACAGACACAGCTCATCGTCAGTACAGAGACTCAACGCACAGCACCAGCACAACAGTCAGCGCACAGTACAGCAGTCAGCACTCAGCTCTCAGCGCACAGCAGGATCGCCAAATCGTTTGGCTAACAACACTTTGTAACAAGCGGCGAGCACGAACGACGCCTGAAACAACGTAACCCAAACCACGTGGATGGGAGCGGAAGCAAGTGAGGTCACGAGAGAGAGAGAGAGAGAGAGAGAGAGAGAGAGAGAGAGAGAGAGAGAGAGAGAGAGAGAGAGAGAGAGAGAGAGAGAGATAGAGAGAGAGAGAGAGAGAGAGAGAGAGAGAGAGAGAGAGAGAGAGAGAGAGAGAGAGAGAGAGAGAGAGTTTGTTCTTCTTTTCTTTCTTCTTTTATCTTTTTCGTCTCCCCTCTTCTTCTTTTTCCGTCTCTCCAACCCTCCTCATCACTTACTTTTCTTCCTCTTTCTTCCCCTGTTCCTTCTCCTCTCCCTCCCTTCCCTCCTTATTATATCTTTACCTCAATCTCCCGTTTCCTCCCTTCCTCACATTCACGTATTTAATCTTTCTCCATTTTTAGCTTCCACTTTTTCTCCTTCCTCTCTCCCTCCATCTTTCTTGTGCTCCCTTCCTCTCTCCTTCCTATAATGAAATTAATAATGATGATAATACTGTAAAGAGGATCATGTTATTACCTGTCTTCCTTGCCTCAGCCCTGCCCGTCACCTGTTTGGACGCGAAGGCAGAAAGAGACAGACACAGAGACAGAGAGAACAAGACAGACAGAGAATGAGAACGTATGGGCATCCTCTTCTCAAAACCTAATCCAACCTGTCTCGTTCCTGTCTCCTCTTCTTTCGACACCTCTTGTAACCCTTCCTGATTTAAGCCAGACAGACAGTAAGAGACAGACACAGAGAGATGGAAATATGGAAACATGGAAACGCAGGCAACAGAAAGTTTATTGGCTCATTACGAGGTTGCTCTGCTTTGAGGATTTAATCTGCTCTGACAGCCTGGGGCCTGGGGAGCAGATGAAAGCACCTCGACATTGAGGAGTAGATGAAAGCACCTCGATATTGAGGAGCAGATGAAAGCAACTCAATATTCAGTTTACTCCCGACGCAGCGGAAGTGACGGTCGATTCTATATTGAAGGAGTTGATAGTATTCGCATTTACTACTTCTGAAGGAAGATTGTTCCAGTGACGGATGATCTGGTTTGAAAAGAAACTCCTTCCGATGTCTGTGTTACATCGCTTAGACTGAATGGGCAAACCGTTATTTCTAGTTCTTAGGTTGGTTTGCAATTCAAAGAAATTGGAGTAATCGACGTTATTGAATTTTTCAGATACTTGAAGACTTGAATCATATCTCCTCGTAGGCGTCTTTTCTCTAATGTAAAGAGATTGAGTCGCTTGAGTCGTTCCTCGTAACGGTTGAGCCCTTGCGGTTGGTATCATTTTCGTGGCGCGTCGCTGAATCCTTTCCAGTAAATCAATGTCCTTTCTGTAATTAGGAGACCAGAACTGTACTGCATACTCGAGGTGCGGTCTTACCATGGAATTATACAGGCGATAGCATCACGTCTGGCGTTTACACTCAGAAGTTCCTCGCTATGAACCCGAGCATAGTGTTGGCTTTGTTGTATGCTTTTTACAGTGATTCGCGTGTTTCAGGTCACTGCTGATAGTGACTCCAAGATCCCTTTCCTCCTGCATCGCTTGCAGAGGTCTCCCATTCATGATGTATGTGGTTACTATTTCTGGACCCAATGTGCATGACTTTGCATTTGTCAACATTAAAAGACATTTGCCATTTTTCCGACCATTCGATAATGTGGATTGAGGTCCCTCTGAATGATTTCTGCAGTCGGTCTTTGTGAGGCCTTTCCCCACCTTAGTGTCATCAGCAAATTTCGATATTGTGGATTTCAGTCCTGCTTCGAGGTCGTTGATATATATGATGAAGAGAATGGGTCCCAGCACTGACCCTTGAGGCACTCCACTAGTGACTGGAAGCCAATCGGAAGGCTGTCCGTTGAGTAGTACTCGTTGTTTTCGTCGGTGAGCCAATCTCTATCCACGCGATCAGATTGGCTCCAATGCCCGCCGAGTGCAGTTTCTATGAGTCTCGTGCGGTACTTTGTCGAAGGTTTTCTGAAAGTCCAGGTATATAACATCACTGGGGATGTGGGCATCCCAGTTCTTATATATACCTTGGAAGAAGTCTAATAAATTCGTTAGGCAGGAGCGCTTGTTTCTGAAGCCATGCTGGGTGTCGGAGATTACATTATTGTCTTCTAGAAACTTAACAAGTTTGTCTCTAATAATCTTTTCGAGTATTTTTCCTGACACTGATGTCAAACTTATGGGCCTGTAGTTTAATGCAACGCTTTTGTCTCCTTTTGAAAATTGGTGTTACGTTCGCCATCTTCCAGTCTTCCGGGACCTTTTCAATTGAACAGACTGGTTGAATATGTTAGTGAGTGGCTG
Organism: Eriocheir sinensis; assembly: GCF_024679095.1. Classification (NCBI taxonomy): domain Eukaryota; kingdom Metazoa; phylum Arthropoda; class Malacostraca; order Decapoda; family Varunidae; genus Eriocheir; species Eriocheir sinensis. Next base: position 21,516 of record NW_026111908.1, read on the forward strand.
AAGTATTTGTTGTTTAAGTCTTTAATAACCGCGGGACAAACCGTCAGGTCCTGTTGACTTGTTCGTGTCGAGTTTATCCAAATACTCTTTCACTTCTTGGTCGCATATTGAGTCAATTTTCAGGGCGTGATTCCCTCGGCGGGTCAGGGTTCGGGCATGGGTTCGATGTTTTCGACTTTGAATACGGATTCGTAGTTACTGTTGAGGATTCTGGCCATCTGTTTACTTTCAAGAGTTGCAGCTCCATTCTCGTCTGTCAGGGGACCAATAATGGATTATACTTTCTTTTTCTATCTGATGTATGTGAAGAATTTTTTTGAGTTTGTCTTGATGTCACGCGCTATTTGTTTTTCGTAGTTGCGTTTACTACTCCGAATAAGGGTGCGACAAGCTCTGAGGCTGTTGTGGTACTGAGAACGGGCTTCGGCCGTGTCATTCTCTTTCATTAGGTTATAATTCATTTTTTTTAAGTTTACCGCCCTTTTTATTTCTCTGGTCATCCACGGTGGATCTACGGCACCATTTACCGCCTGGGTTTCGTCGGCACCGTAGCCTTTTCTACTCCCAAAAGCTTATCTTTGAAGTTGTTCCACACGTTGTCGATTGTATTGTCGGTTAGGTGAAGTTGGTCCCAGGTCGCAGAGGGAAGCAGCTCACGGGCTAGGTTGAAATTTGCTTTTTTGTAGTCGGGTATCACTGACGGATTGTCTACGAGTTTGTGACTTATGTTGACATTGAAACGGATTAAGTGGTGATCGCAACCGTTAATTTTTTCACCAACTTCACAGTCGCGAATGAGGTCGGGGTCGCTTACTAATACCAGATCCAGCAGATTGTTTTCTCTTGTTGGTTGAGTTACAACTTGAGTGAGGAACGAATCCTCCACCATTTCTATAAGCCTGTTACCCTCTTGATCTCCAGTCAATTGTCCCCAGTCAATGTTAGGGCAATTAAAGTCCCCTATTATTATTGCTTTACTTGTGTTAGAGAGGAAGCTCTTCGTACAGGGCAGTGTCATCGGCTGCCTGTTGTTTTGGAGGCCTGTATACGGTCGCAAGTGTTAGTTTCTTATTATTCGCAGTTATTTCACATAGACGGAGTCGTAATTTCAGTGTCCTGTTTGTCTATTTTTACGGTAGTGAGCGTACTTTTTATGTAGCATATTACGCCTCCTCCTTTCTTGTGCATCTGATTTTTTGGAAGCTTTCGTACCCTGGAAATGACAGTTCAGATACTAGATGTGCAGAGTTGGTCTAAGTCTCTGTGATGGCTACCACATCTGGTTTCTCAGTTGCAATATACGCCCCACCTGTCCTTTTTGGGTAATAGACTGCGTATTTGTGTACAAAATGGAAATGTGATCACTGGTTTGGCTACATGTCGTGTTGAATGAGTTCGCTTGTCGGAGGCGTCGTTGGTTACACAGTTTCTTGCAAGCCGCATCGACGAGAGAGAAAGAGAGACAGACAGAGAATGATAACGTATCGGCATCCTCTCTCTTCTCAAAACCTAGCTAACCTGTCTCGTTCCTGTCTCCCCTCCTCTCGACACCTCTTGTAACCCTTCTTGATTTGAGCTAGAGACAGAAAGAGACAGACAGACAGACTGATTAAGACAGAGGTCCATATTTTTAAACGTCTGGAGTTTTCATCACGACTATTTCCAAGGCCTCGGAGAAGACTTTTCCGGGTTTTTCATGGGTGATTTTCCCCTTCAAGATGCAAGATGAGGGATGGAGGGAGAGCGGAAGGAGAAAAAGTGGAAGCCAAAAAAGGAAAAAGATTAAATACGTGAATGTAAGGAAGAGCGGAAAAAGAAGTGAGGTAAAAATATAATAAGGAGGGAAAGAAGGGAGAGGAGAAGGAAGAGGGGAAGAAAGAGGATGAGAAGTGATGAGGAGGGTTGGAGAAACGGAAAAAGAAGGAGAGAGGAGACGAAGAAGAAGATAAAAGAAGAAGGAAAAGAAGAACAAACTAGATAAAAAAAGGAAGAAACAAAAAGATAAAGAAAAAGTGGATGGGAAAAGAGAAAAAAAAGGTGACAGCGACGGGGGATGAGAAGAGGTTTTGAGAAGAGAGCAAAAAGAAACTATAGCTGGGATCACAGAACAGTCCTTGAAAATCCCAACAACTTCCACGAGAGGCTTACCAAACGGGCGAGCAGAGGGGCCGATATGGTAAAAAAACCCAGACAGTTAGAGTTAGAGACAGTTAGAGACAGACAGTGTGAGAATGTATCCGCACCCTCTCCCTTCTCAAAACCAAACTAACCTGCCTCTCCTTTTCCTCTTTCTTAGCCATTCCTGCAGCCTGTCAAGACGGAGAGTGGCGGTGTGAGTCGGGCCAGTGCATTCCTGACTCCGCCTGTTGCGACCTGCTTTCCAGTGCCTCGACAAGTCCGACGAGATAGCCTGCGTGAGGGACGTGTGTGTGTGTGTGTGTGTGTGTGTGTGTGTGTGTGTGTGTGTGTGTGCTTGCTTTTGGCTTAGTTTAGTTTACTTATCTTGTTTTGTGTTTTTCTGTTTGTTTCTTTGTTTACCTATATCTGTGTATGTGTTTGTTTGTCTGTTTCTTGTTTATGTGTTTGTTTACCTCTGTCTGTCTGTCTGTCTGTTTCTTTTATACCCATCTCGCCTCTTTCTTTGTATATCGCTTTTTGGTTGTTTATCTTTGTCTCTATAAGTTTTTTTTTTTTCTTTCTATTTGATTTTTTATATTTTAACCTACCTGTCTTTTTGTTTTTCTGCTTTTGTTTACTCCGAAGCCCACCAAAGACAAAAGTCATCTACATGGAGGAGAAGGCAACGTCTGTATCCTCTTTTTCCTCCTTGGGACTAATGCCTGACAAGTGTCATCTATAAATAGCTTTATCTCTCTCTCTCTCTCAAATAAAATAATTTTCGTTATGATGTTGGTTTGAAATATCTGATTAATAAAGGAGAAATTTAGTAAGTGAGAGCCTGCTTGACTCTTGTATCAATGTGAATGACTTATAACTTAACTAGAGCGTGTGTGTTTGTGTGTGTGTGTGTGTGTGTGTGTGTGTGTGTGTGTGTGTGTGTGTGTGTGTGTTTTACAAAAAACTAGTCAGCTCAATAGCACAAAAAAGAAAACAATAATAAAAAAGCCTGCTACTCGCTGCTCCTAAAAAGAAACAAAGAGGTGGCTGAAAGCAAGATCAAATACGGGAGGAGAGATGTCCTGATACCTCCTCTTGAAAGAGTTCAAGTCGTAGGCAGGAAGAAATACAGATGAAGGAAGATTGTTCCAGAGTTTACCAGCGTGAGGGATGAAAGAGTGAAGATGCTGGTTAACTCTTGCATAAGGGGTTTGGACAGTATAGGGATGAGCATGAGTAGAAAGGCGAGTACAGCGGGGCCATGGGAGGGGGAGGCATGCAGTTAGCAAGTTCAGAAGAGCAGTCATGGAAACATCGATAGAAGATAGAAAGAGAGGCAACATTGCGGCGGAATTTAAGAGGTTGAAGACTGTCAGTATGAGGAGGAGAGCTAATGAGACGAAGAGCCTTAGCCTCCACTCTGCCAAGAAGAGCTGTGTGAGTGGAGCCCCCCCACACATGAGATGCATACTCCATACGAGGGCGGACAAGGCCCCTGTATATGGACAGCAACTGTGCAGGGGAGAAGAACTGGCGGAGACGGTATAGAACGCCCAGCCTCGAGGAAGCTGATTTAGTAAGAGATGAGATATGAAGTTTCAGTTGGGATTTTGAGTTAAGGATAGACCGAGGATGTTTAGTGTTGAGGAAGGTGATAGCTGGGTGTTGTCAAGGAATAGGGGATAGTTGTTTGGAAGATTGTGTCGAGTGGATAGGTGGAGAAACTGTGTTTTTGAGGCGTTGAAGGACACCTGGTTCTTCTTGCCCCAATCGGAAATAATAGTGTCTGAGGCTGCTGTTCTGCAGCCTCCAGCCTTGACTCGTTAAGCTCCTGTTGGGTGGGTCTTCTATTAAAAGAAGTTGAGTAATGCAGAGTGGAATCATCGGCGTAGGAATGGATAGGACAGTTCGTTTTGGAAAGAAGATCATCAATGAACAACAGAAAAAAGAGTGGAAGATAGGACAGAACCCTGTGGGACACCACTGTTAATAGATTTAGGGATGAACAGTGACCGTCTACCACGGCAGAAATAGAACGGTCAGAAAGGAAACTGGAGATAAAGGTACAGAGAGAAGGATAGAAACCGTAGGAGGATAGTTTGGAAAGCAAAGATTTGTGCCAGACCCTATCAAAAGCTTTTGATATGTCCAGCACAATAGCAAAAGTTCACCGAAACGGCTAAGAGAGGATGACCAAGAGTCAGTTAAGCAGCTAGAGATCACCAGTAGAACGCCCCTTGCGGAACCCATACTGGCGATCAGATAGAAGGTCAGAAGTGGAAGGTGCTTTGAATCTTCCGGTTAAGGATTGATTCAAAGCTTTAGATAGACAAGAAAGTAAAGCTATAGGACGGTAGTTTGAGGGATTGAGCAGTCACCCTTCTAGGCACAGGCTGTATGAAGGCATACTCAGCAAGAAGGAAAGGTAGATGTTGACAGGTAGGCGAAAGAGTTTGACCAGGCAGGGTGACAGCACGGAGACACAGTTTTTAAGGACAATAGGAGGCACTCCATCAGGTCCATAAGCCTTCTGAGGATTGAGGCCAGAGAGGCATAGAAAACATCATTTTGAAGAATCTTTTATAACAGGCATAAAGGAGTCAGAGGGGGATGAGTAGGGAGGAATATGCCCAGAATCGTCCAGAGTGGAGTTTTTAGAAAAAGTTTGAGAGAAGAGTTCAGCATTAGAGATAGATGAGACGGTGTTGCAGTCAGGACTGAGAGTGGAGGAAAGATGAAGAAGTGAAGTTGAAGGAGATGTTTTTGGCTAGATGCCAGAAGTCACGGGAAGAGTTAGAGAAAGCAAGGTTTTGGCATTTTCTATTAATGAAAGAATTTTGGTTAGTCGGAGAATAGATTTGGCACGATTTCGCAGAAATGTAAAGTCTATAATTAGCATTAGTTTGAAGGCTCTGGTACCTTTTGTGAGCTACCTCTCTATCATTGACAGCACGAGAACAAGCGTGATTAAACCAAGGCTTTTTAGCGTGAGGAGTAGAAAGAACGAGAATGTATGCCTCCATTCCAGAGACAATCACCTCTGTGATGCGCTGAGCACACACAGGGGTCTCTATCCTGGAAGCAATAATCATTCCACGGGAAATCGGAAAAGTATATCTCAGGTCGTCCCACCGAGCTGGAAGCAAAATGCCAGAAGCATCGCCTCTTCGGTGGGACCAGAGGGTGTACAGGAGCGATAGGACAGGATGCAGAAATAAGATTGTGATCGGAGGAGCCCAACGGAGAGAACAGTTTGACAGAATAAGCAGAAGGGATTGAGGTAAGGAAGAGGTCTAGAATGTTGGGCCGGTCTCCAAGACGGTCGGGAATACGTGTAGGGTGCTGGACCACCTGCTCAAGATAATTGAGGAGAGCAAAATTGTAGGCTTGTTCAGCAGGCTAGCCAATGAAGCAGGATAAAAGCAAAACTGGTGGTGAACATTGAACTCTCCTAAGATGAGGATTTAAGCGAAGGGAGAGTGGTTCAAGATGTGCTTCACTTTAGAGCTCATATAGTCAAAGAATTTTATAGTTGGCAGGGTTAGGTGAGAAATAAACAGCATAAATGCATTTAGTAATAGAATGACAATGAAGTCTAAGCCAGATGGTGGAACATTCAGGAGAGTCAAGGTCGTGGGCACGAAAGCAAGTGATGTCGTTGCGTACGTAGGCACAACATCCAGCTTTTGATTGAAATTGAGGAAAGAGATAGTAGGAGGGAACAGAGTAGAGATTGCTGTCAGTAGCCGCCGAGACCTGTGTTTCGGTGAGGAAGAGACGGTTAGGTTTAGAGGAGGAGAGATGGTGTTCCACAGAATGAAAATTAGAACGAAGACCGCGAATGTGTGTGTGTGTGTGTGTGTGTGT